>NC_083476.1:437500-447500 GCF_030014155.1 Tachysurus vachellii
ACGAACACAACCACACAAACACAGCCACACGAACACAGCCACACAAATACAGCCACACGAACACAGCCACACAAATACAGCCACACGAACACAGCCACACAAATACAGCCACACGAACACAGCCACACAAGCTCAGGCCACACAAAGACACTGGAGTATCTGGAGGACAGACCACCAGAAAGTTCCACCCACATCTCCATGAATTCTGTACGTCTACATGCCTTTATGTTTAGCATGACTTATTAGCAGGCAAAGTGGCTAGTTTGAAACTTTTAGCTGCTTTGCTTCTCATCCAGAAACCCTGTTTAAAACATTTTACCTCAGTGTGTAAAGGATCCGTCCATCGTTCCAGATCCGGAGCATGCGATTGGGCGTTGTGATCCAGTGGGCGTCGGCCTTCTTGGAGTTCCGGAAGAAAGTGTCAGGGATCCAGATCTTTCCCACCATGTTGCTGTTGAGACGCAGGACCTTCATGGTGCTGTTGAACTTCAGACGTCTGTCGTACCAGGTCTGAGCGAAGAAAATGTCGATGGTGTATTCCTGTGAGGGTGGGAGGGCAGCAAGGGCATCAGGGGCACTTAAACACTGAGGGCATGATGATATATGATTTTCATCCAGAATGCAATGCAGTGTTCATGGTGGTGTTGGTTACAGTGTTCAGTCTACACACTGATCACTGCTCTACATCTTTACACTCAAGCTTCAGAAGCAGCAGTAGAGT
This sequence comes from Tachysurus vachellii, assembly GCF_030014155.1. Lineage (NCBI taxonomy): Eukaryota > Metazoa > Chordata > Actinopteri > Siluriformes > Bagridae > Tachysurus > Tachysurus vachellii. The sequence continues at coordinate 438,222 of NC_083476.1, forward strand.
TAATAGTGTGACCTCATAGCTTCACTACATCAACGTGATGGTTACAAAAGACTATTAGTTCTACTTGACCTTAGTGCTGCATTCGACACTATAGATCACAACATTCTCCTACATTACTTACAAAATTACACAGGTATTCATGGACAGGCTTTAAGTTGGTTTAGATCTTACGTGTCTGATCGATACCATTTTATAGAATTAAATGGTGAATCCTCCAGTTTATTGGCAGTTAATTATGGGGTCCCTCAAGGATCAGTTCTAGGACCTCTGCTTTTCTCAATATACATGTTTCCGTTAGGGAACTTCATTAGATGACATGGGATTAGTTTCCACTGCTATACTGACGATACACAGTTATACATCTCATCAAAACCAGATGAAATAGTTAAAGTGTCCAAATTAACTCAATGCCTTAGAGAGATAAAAGACTGGATGTCCTGTAATTTTCTGTTGTTAAACTCTGATAAGACAGAAATATTACTTATAGGTCCAAAAACCAGTACACAGAAACTCTCACACTTCAGCTACCATTTAGAGGGATGTTCTGTTACTAGTAGCTCAACAGTGAAAGACCTGGTGTTTATTAGACAGTAACTTGTCTTTAAACTCATATCACCATATTACAAACACAGCCTTCTTCACCTTAGAAATGTCGCCAAGCTGAGAAACATCCTGTCTGTATCTGATGCTGAGAAGCTAGTTCATGCTTTCATGACCTCTAGACTGGACTATTGTAATGCATTACTAGGTGGTTGTCCTGCATCTTTAATAAATAGGCTACAGTTAGTCCAAAATGCAGCTGCTCTGAACATTTCAGACCTTCACTGAGATGAAGCCGACTCTGTGAGGATCCTGAGACATCTAGAGATGTTCCAGCTCCAGTTAGACTCTGCTTCATTAAGTAATCAGACATAATAAGAGAAGATGACAACTCTATGTGGTCTTTGAGGACAACAACCTCCTCATCAACACAACATTTATCAGACTGTATATTTATAATCACACCCCCAGTGTCACCCAGATGAGGATGAGGTTCCCCTTTGAGTCTGGTTCCTCTCAAGGTTTCTTCCTTTACCATCTAAGGGAGTTTTTCCTCCCCACAGTCACCTGAGTCACCTCAGACTTGATCATTGGGGATAAATACAAACACATTTAAATATAAATCTAATATTAATCTGGGACTTTTGTATTATATTAATCTTTATATTAACCTTTTGTTCTATGTTTATGTTCTATGAAGCTGCTTTGAGACAATGTCCATTGTTAAAAGGTCTATAGAAATAAATCTGAATTTGAATAGTTCTTCAGGATGTTCTGAGGGCACTTGAACTCCCTCTAAGAACAAGCTGTGCAGGTTCTGAGGCTCTGGAGTGCGTTGGACGTTTACACCAACAGATTCATTGTGAAAAGGAGTTTGTTCACAATAACAATGTGTGGAACAATTTTGTGTGGACTTCAGATGAATTATTATTTATGGAATGTGCCGTCACATTTAAATCGTTTATTTAATTACAAATTGATGAAGATAAATAAAACTAGCCGCTCCATCGGGACGAAAGTAATGGCACCACCATAAGAACCCAAGCCCAGATCTACAGGTTCCTACTAAGGAGAACTCTGGGTGAGATCTGGAGCAGAACCTGGTGTGTGAACAGACCAGAACACGTCCTCATGAGAGAAAAAGTAATAGAGGGAGATTTCTTTAAGCCATAAAGAGTTTTGTTCATATTTATGGAGCCTGTGAATGCGGCCATCTTGACTCCCTGAACCTGAAAATTAAATGTTTAACGGGGCAGTTAATGGGTTCACGTTTTAGCATGAGGTTCTGTAACTCTCTGACTCCCTCGGGTCGGTCATTATCCAGGCAGAATATTCGGCTCTTCTGGATCTTCTGTTCAGAACCGCATCACGACTTCAAGTATATTAAACAGCCATAGGCACACGGTCCAGAACAACATTTTATTACTCTTCCTGCTCCTTTATTTATTTATTTGAATCTTTTTATTGCTTCGGGGAACATCAGACCCGGTGGTTTGTAGCACAATAGAAAAAAACAAAAAACTTCACACTTTCCTCTCACTTCTCTATTTGGGAGAGTTTTCCTAACTTTAAAGGTTTAATCTTCTCTGATGAACCGTGTCACCTAAAAGTACACAGACAGATGAATGTTCAACACTCTGGATATTAAAGAGAAAATAAGACGCGATAATTAGCACTAATGTTTACTTACTCACTCGATACACACACTGTCAGGTTGCCTACAGGAAACGAAGAGGTTTACTATGTGAAAGAATGACGACGTGATCTCTGGTTTAAATCAATGAGCTGTTCCTCAGACTCATTAGGAGAACTAATGAAGGGTTCTCCTTTTACAACCAAGGCTTCTTAACTTATAGTTAATTCACGACTCTTTGCTGACAATTTATGTGTCCAATCTTCTGGTTTATATTTTAATTAATTAGTTCTTCTTTTCTCATTAACATTACACATATTTTTAAATCAAAATTTTTCTCTCTGTCTTTATTAACATGATCTTATGAGCTTCTCAAAAAACAACCCTTTGTGTGTGTGTGTGTGTGTGTGTGTGTTTGTGTGTGTGCAGTGCACTGAGTCCGTCGCCCCCCCCCCCCCCCCCCCCCGGAACCCCCCCCCCCCCCCCCACCGGTTTTGTCACATTGCCCCAGTTTTTTATTTCCATTTGCAGCCCTGACAGAACCGCTGCACATCAGGTGAACAGTGTGGGACGAGAACCAGCCTCATGCTCCGTGTTCTGTTCAGTTCCCAGAGCATCAAAGGAAATTTGCTTTAGATGAGTCTGAAAAAATCCCCCAGAGACACAGAAATGCTCACATCAAAGACCTTTGAGCCATAAGGAGCAAGCAGGACACAACCTTCACCAGAACACACACACACACACACACACACACACACACACACACACATACACACACACACAAAAACACACACACAAACACACAAACACACACACAAACACACACACACACCCACACACACAAACAAACACACACACACAAACACACACACAAATACACAGACACATGCACACACATGCACACACCCACAAACATACACATGCACACACACTCACACACACACACACACACACACACACACAAACACACAATCACACACACATACACACACGTCACACAACACACAACACATAACACACACATCACACACAACACACACACGTCACACAACACACAACACACACATCACTTACCATGTTGATGGCATTTACAGGACCGATGCTATTAACAAACATGTCCGTCTGGATCACAGTGGGTTTGACTGAAGAGATAGAAGGGGGGTGGGGTATTGAGAAGGGGGGGCAGTTATTATACATAAACAATGAGAACACGTTTAAAACTTTACCAGTTTGTTTAATTCTAATTTAACTCATTTATTTTATGACGTCTGATATAATAATCATGTCAACTGAAATAAAATCAGTTACAAAAATAACTTTATACCTAATATTTAATTACAACATTAACACGTGTAAAATATTTAATACACAAAATATTCTGATACAGTGACGATTTACTCCTGAGCACTCATCCTGAGTGACGTATAATCCTCTCTTTCTCTCTCTCTCTCTCTCTCTCTCTCTCTCTCTCTCTCCTGGTTAGTCTCTCTCTCTCTCTCTCTCTCTCTCTCTCTCTCTTCAGTTCTGTCCTCTCTCTCCTGGTTAGTCTCTCTCTCTCTCTCTAGTTCTGTCCTCTCTCTCTCTCTCTCTCTCTCTCTCTGTCTCTCTCTCTCTCTCTTCAGTTCTGTCCTCTCTCTCTCTCTGTCTCTCTCTCTCTTCAGTTCTGTCCTCTCTCTCTCTCCTGGTTAGTCTCTCTCTCTCTCTCTCTCTCTCTCTCTCTCTCTCTCTCTCTCTCTCTCTCTCTCTCTCTCCCCCCCCTCTCTGGTCTCTGTGATCATACCCCTGTCCTGAACACACTCCTGATGAGTGAGTGTGTGGACATTACGGAGTGTGTCAGTGTTAATATGGCGTCCTGTGGGAGCAGACGGGTGTCACAGCGAGTGCACGTCATCAGTCTGCTCACTTCAACATCACATCACACGTCCTCTGAAGCAGCCGAACGCACGCAGGACGTGTAGACGGGACATGCAGAGGTTCTGTGAAGTCTCACAGTCTCCATGTTCCACAGGTTCTACATCATCTTAGTGTAAATGATGTGTTTTATTTCTTTATCCTTCTTTTAACTCCTGAACTTTATTAATAAATCATTCAGCAGAGAATAAACTAAAGTGTCCTGAAAACTCATTACAAAATAACACATAAACACACACAGATAAACACACACAGATAATCACACACACGTAATCACACACACACACATAATCACACACACATAATCACACACACATAATCACACACACGTAATCACACACACACACATAATCACACACACATAATCACACACACGTGATCACACACACACACATAATCACACACACACATAATCACACACACACGTAATCACACACACACATAATTACACACACATAATCACACACACACATAATTACACACACATAATCACACACACACATAAACACACACAGATAATCACACACACACATAATCACACACACACATAATCACACACACACATATAAACACACACAGATAAACACACACAGATAATCACACACACATAATCACACACACACATAATCACACACAGATAATCACACACACAATCACACACACACATAATCACACACACACATAATTACACACACATAATCACACACACACATAATCACACACACGTAATCACACACACACATAATCACACACACACATAATCACACACACACATAATTACACACACATAATCACACACACACATAATCACACACACACATAAACACACACAGATAATCACACACACACATAAACACACACACACACACACACATAATCACACACACACATATAAACACACACAGATAAACACACACAGATAATCACACACACACATAATCACACACAGATAATCACACACACACATAATCACACACAGATAAACACACACACACATAATAACACACACACATAATCACACACACACATAAACCCACACAGATAAACACACACAGATAATCACACACACACATAATCACACACACATAATCACACACAGATAAACACACACACACATAATCACACACAGATAATCACACACACACATAATCACACACACAGATAAACACACACACATAATCACACACACAGATAAACACACACACATAATCACACACAGATAAACTCACACAGATAATCACACACACACATAATCACACACACACATAATCACACACATAATCACACACACATAATCACACACACATAATCACACACAGATAAACTCGCACAGATAATCACACACACATAATCACACACATAATCACACACACAGATAAACACACACAGATAATCACACACAGATAAACACACACAGATAATCACACACACATAATCACACACAGATAATCACACACACAGATAAACACACACACATAATCACACACACAGATTAACACACACAAATAATAATAATAATAATAATAATAATAATAATAATAATAATAATAATAATAATAATAATAATAATAATAATAAAACAACAAAACAGATATAAAACAAATCGCTAAAATAAATTATTGTAGTCACAAGAAAACTGCTGCAGAAGATTAATATCTCTGTGTGTGTGACCTGTATGATTGTGACACCTCTATATTGTGACAACTCTCACACACACACACACACACACACACACACACACACTACACTTCCAGTAGAGCTGTCAGTGATAAAAAACATTCACATTCACACTGGACATGATAAAGTGTGTCAAACAAAACTTTCTGGAGGCAGAGCAATCCCTAAAGGACTGTGGTTCTTGCTGCACACACACACACACATAATCACACACACATAATCACACACACGTGATCACACACACACACATAATCACACACACACATAATCACACACACACGTAATCACACACACACATAATTACACACACATAATCACACACACACATAATTACACACACATAATCACACACACACATAAACACACACAGATAATCACACACACACATAATCACACACACACATAATCACACACACACATATAAACACACACAGATAAACACACACAGATAATCACACACACATAATCACACACACACATAATCACACACAGATAATCACACACACAATCACACACACACATAATCACACACACACATAATTACACACACATAATCACACACACACATAATCACACACACGTAATCACACACACACATAATCACACACACACATAATCACACACACACATAATTACACACACATAATCACACACACACATAATCACACACACACATAAACACACACAGATAATCACACACACACATAAACACACACACACACACACACATAATCACACACACACATATAAACACACACAGATAAACACACACAGATAATCACACACACACATAATCACACACAGATAATCACACACACACATAATCACACACAGATAAACACACACACACATAATAACACACACACATAATCACACACACACATAAACCCACACAGATAAACACACACAGATAATCACACACACACATAATCACACACACATAATCACACACAGATAAACACACACACACATAATCACACACAGATAATCACACACACACATAATCACACACACAGATAAACACACACACATAATCACACACACAGATAAACACACACACATAATCACACACAGATAAACTCACACAGATAATCACACACACACATAATCACACACACACATAATCACACACATAATCACACACACATAATCACACACACATAATCACACACAGATAAACTCGCACAGATAATCACACACACATAATCACACACATAATCACACACACAGATAAACACACACAGATAATCACACACAGATAAACACACACAGATAATCACACACACATAATCACACACAGATAATCACACACACAGATAAACACACACACATAATCACACACACAGATTAACACACACAAATAATAATAATAATAATAATAATAATAATAATAATAATAATAATAAAACAACAAAACAGATATAAAACAAATCGCTAAAATAAATTATTGTAGTCACAAGAAAACTGCTGCAGAAGATTAATATCTCTGTGTGTGTGACCTGTATGATTGTGACACCTCTATATTGTGACAACTCTCACACACACACACACACACACACACACACACACACTACACTTCCAGTAGAGCTGTCAGTGATAAAAAACATTCACATTCACACTGGACATGATAAAGTGTGTCAAACAAAACTTTCTGGAGGCAGAGCAATCCCTAAAGGACTGTGGTTCTTGCTGCACACACACACACACACACACACACACAAGACCGCAGTTGCATAAATATTGCATGAGCCACACAATCGACTTGAGCTGCTGGATTATACCACAATCCATGCTCCTCTCCTTCATGTGCTTCAGGCAGCAGGAGAATTTCAAAAAAAAAAAGAAAGAAAGAAAAAGAGCCAAACACAGAACCCTGGGGCTCTCCTTAAAATCCTCCTGTACTCATGGTGAGCTTCCCTGCACTCATCCCTGAATAGAGCTCACAAAGCTGTGGAGCGTTTACAAGAACATCCCTGTTCAGATTTTTACAGCGAGTCCTTCAGCTTGTCCCAGGAGAGAATCCTGACATCATGACACCAGGCTGGAAGACGTGCAGAATATCCAGAATGTTGCGATGCGAACACGTCCTAAACACGTTGTTGTGAAGCTGTGGGACTTACAGCTCATACAGCAAGGGGACTAAAATAGTGCATTTGTGCAGGTTGTGAGGAATCTGTGTGTGTGAGTATCTGACAGACTAGAGGCTGTTATTTCTGCTAAAGGAGACTTTACTATATATTGATGTGATTTTTCTGTTGAGGTGCTCAAATTTATGCACCTGTCTAATTTGGTTTTGATGCATATTGTGCATTTTCTGTTAATCTAATAAACGTCTCGCATTTTCTGTTAATCTAATAAACGTCTCGCATTTTCTGTTAATCTAATAAACCTCATGTCACTACTGAAATATTACTTTAGTGTCCTTCAGTTATTTAATAGATCAAAATGAAATTGCTGATAAAACACCCAAATATTTATACATGAAAATCATGGAAATTGTCAGGGGGGCCTAAACTTTTGCATACGACTGTAGCTATATATGCGACACGTCTACACGTCTCTGTGTGACACGTCTACACGTCTATGTGTGACACGTCTACAACATTCAGCCCTCCATAAAGCGCCTGCTCAGGTCTCTCTGGTGTAACTCGGGCTACTAGTGTGTTTACTTTTTGGTAAATACTCCTTCATTCCTTCACTCGCTCGTCATCAGTGAGCACTTTATAGTGTCAGTGTGTGTATGAAGTCCAGGGGATCTCCGAGCACAGGGCAGGAAGACACTTATTCACACCTCAGTACAATTTATCTCAGTCAGTGCTGCTGGCTACAAGGTCTACAGAGACGTGGGAGAGCAGGAGAAACTCTGGGATGTGTTTAAAAATACTGCATTCAGTTACAGACAAAAATACTAACTGTGTGAGCAGGGATTCAGAACCAGACCCACACACACACACACACACACACACACACACACACACACACACACACACACACACACACACACACATCTCCAGAGGAGAGCAACCAGAGAGATGAAGCTGAGGATGAGGAGCTGTCAGGATGGGGTTTAGGCCACGCCCTCTAGACACGGTGTCGTGTTACACCACTGACATACAGTGTTGAACTACAGTAAAGTCGTGTGTGATGCAGTGATGATCAGTTTAAAGACTTCCAGCTCGACTGAACGCTGCGTTCAGCTTTGATTGTTCAGATCGAACAGGAAGATGAGAGCGATGAGGAAACTCACCTCCTATATCCGGCCTCAGCTTGTTGTCGTATCCGTCCAGTAAACTGTTGAGGATGTGAGTGACGTCGCTCTCGTACACCTTCGGGGTCAACTCCCAGGTTTTGTTTGCCGCTTCATCATCATCGTTTTCTGTTTGGAGAGAACTGGAAACAAAGAAGAGGTAAAAACAGAGTGGTGTGAAGATCTACGGTTAGAGAGGAACTCCAGAAAATGACAGAAATTATGAAATATCTCTCATGAAAGTGATGAAATACTCAAACAACTGAACGCT
>NC_083476.1:462500-465000 GCF_030014155.1 Tachysurus vachellii
ACACCTACACACACACACACCTACACACACCTACACACACACACACACACCTACACACACACACACACACACACCTACACACACACACACCCACACACACACACCCACACACACACACCTACACACACACACACACACACACACCTACACACACACACACACACACACACACACACCTACACACACACCTACACACACACACACACACACACACACACACACACACACACACACACACACACACATATGTATTCATTCTCATCACACTCTGAACGAACATTTTAGGATTGTATGAGATTTTTTCTTCTTTTTGTCTAATTTAATATTTTGTTTGATTAATTGTGTACGTTGAGAGACTGATTGAATGATAGAGAGATAGTAAAAAGATCCCTGGGGTTTAAGTTGTAATCTCAGGTGTGTGTAAGAGTAGGTGAGTGTTATTGATGGTTTGTTGTGTGTAATGAGGACTAAAGCTCAGATAATCACTGAAATAAAAAGACTCACACGTTGGAATCCTCTGGAGTCCTGATCACTGATGATGATGATGTCACACACAGCAGGACGTAAACATGACGACTTTAACATGATGAACTTTACACTAACAGATGAGTGAATATTTAAACATTACTCTGATGTCTAAACACATCAGTGCCTACAGTCAGTTTTACTCTCTATTAGATACGACATGAATAACCTGCAGGAACAATTAGAAGAACAAACAAACTCACACTGTTCATCTTTAATAAAGCTCCAAATCTTCACCGAAACAGCATCATCATTTATTTATGTAGTTTATGTTATTGTTTTGATAATGTGTGTGTGTGTGTGTGTGTGTGTGTGTGTGTGTGTACAATATGTATTCTGATGGTCTGTAGATAAACATTTCCACAGTGTTTCATGCGGCACTTTAATATCATGTGTTCAATCTGTTACTATAACTCTGTTACACAAAGTGTGTTAGTGATAAATCTGCTACTTACACACCAGTGCAGTGGTATGAAACACACACACACACACACACACACACACACACACACATACACACTCATACACACATACATGCACACATACACACACACTCACACACATACACACGCACACACACAACTGCACACATACAGACTCACACACACTCACACATACACACACTCACACACATACACACACACACACATACACACACACACACACACACACACACACTCACACACATACACACATACACACACACAAAGAGGAAGCCCTCCTGATTTTCCGTGCAGTGAATATTCCAGGTGGATGAAGTGAGTCCTTCAGTGCACCTGATCTCAGAAGCTCCATTTGAAGCATTTCAGGTGGAGAAGGTGGAGATGTTGAGATGTTCTGTGCTTCTCTCAGTGCTCCAGTTCCATCGCCGTGATGTTTGTAGGATATTAACTAATATTAAATGAAGTGGAAAAAATAACATTTTTCTTTCTTCTACTCCCATTTTCTGTCGTCCATTTAATTTCCAAACCATTTATTTTTGAGGTGAAGACAGATCTGATCTCAGTGTGTGAACTCACTCAGACAGCACGACGTCTCACATCAGTCTCTACAGTTTATTCACTTATTAACACCTTTATTTAAAAGAGTTCATTCAGCTCTGAGGTGAGCAACTGACAGGTACTCTTCATCATCCTCACCATCATTTAGTGGTATAGGAGGAACTAAGTATAAAATGAATAAATTGTTATTTAAAATTATAAATAAATTATACACAGATTATTTATAATTAATTACACGTTATAATGGTGTTTGTTGGACTGATGAGCTGAAGGTCAGAGTTCGACTGAACATTCACACATTATTAATGCAGGAGAAAAGAAGGAGTTAGTGAAAGTAGGAGAAAGTGAAGAGAAGAGAAGAGAAGAGAAGAGAAGAGAAGAGAAGTGATGAGAAGAGAAAAGAAGTGAGGAGAAGAGAAGAGAAGAGAAGAGAAGAGAAGTGAGGAGAAGAGAAAAGAAGTGAGGAGAAGAGAAGAGAAGAGAAGAGAAGAGAAGAGAAGAGAAGAGAAGAGAAGAGAAGAGAGGAGAAGAGAAGAGAGGTGAGGAGAAGAGAAGAGAGGAGAAGAGAAGTGAAGAGAAGTGAGGAGAAGAGAAGAGAGGAGAGGAGAGGAGAAGTGTTGAGAAGAGAAGAGAAGAGAAGAGAAGAGAAGAGAAGTGAGGAGAAGAGAGGAGAAGTGAGGAGAAGAGAGTAGAAGAGAGGAGAAGAGAACAGAAGAGAAGTGAAGAGAGGAGAAGAGAAGAGAAGTGAAGAGAAGAGAAGAGAAGAGAAGAGAAGAGAAGAGAAGTGAGGAGAAGAGAACAGAAGAGAAGAGAAGTGAAGAGAGGAGAAGAGAAAAGAAGTGAAGAGAAGAGAAGAGAAGAGAAGAGAAGAGAAGTGAGGAGAAGAGAACAGAAGAGAAGAGAAGTGAAGAGAAGAGAAGAGAAGAGAAGACTCCTTCACTTCCACAGAGGTGTGACGAGACGCTCCACTGAAG
>NC_083476.1:470000-472500 GCF_030014155.1 Tachysurus vachellii
TAAAGACTTACACGCTCCGATCAGCTGCTTCTCGCTTGCAGAACATCACTGAGGCTTCACAGCAGATAAAACCATGAAAATCAACTCGGCCTACAATGTTCTAACACTCAGGGTTCTAGAAAGATGGGAAAAGAGCTTAAGATGTGTTTCATTTGTATGATATAATAAAAAAAGCCACAGGTCAGACGATACAGCAGGCCGTCGTCCCTTTAACAAATACTAAGCAGAGACAAGTTTGTGATGCTGAAGAGTTTTCAGGAAGAGGTTTGCAGTACTGTGTGTATTGTGGTACACTGAATCATCCAGGACACTTGATATGTCATTTCTGCATACAACAGCAGAAGGATCGAATGATATTAAAGTGGCCTTGACTTGATTTGTCTTCACTCAGACAGAAGAAGAGACTCGCGTTGATGTACTGAATGAAGTTTTAATGTCATAACTCCAGGTGGCTGGAAATCATGAAGTACTCACATAAATATTAAATAACATTAAAGAGATTGAGAAACACCTTCCTCTCACCACATTTAAACCTCATCCACTATATCGACTAAAAGGTTGAGACTAAAGGAGTTCATCGGAGTCGGGATCTCCTCTTTATATTATTGCGCTAGAGTGGGGTGCCAATACTTTTTTCATTGTGACAGAAGGGCTGATCAAACTCCGCTGAGTTTTAATGGATTTCATGTCAGACAGAAAAAGATTCACAGAACCGATTCAGATTCAATTAGTAAAATGAGGTTTGACTTATGATTCATCAACAATAAGTGAGCACAGATTCACTGAATGAGAGATGAATCAACCTCTGAACCGAATCACAGACTGAATCACAGTGATTCACTGACTGAAATACTGATTTGTTAGTGACGTGCTTGTAGTTGATTGACATTTGAGTGGCTCTCAGGAGTCAACATTTTCAGTTCTTTTAGTCAAACAACAATTAAGAGTTAATTAGTAGAGGATTCACTGATCAAGTCGAACAAGTTGTTTATACTAATTTGTGTTATGAAAAGGTTACGACAGGTCACAACTTTTTTTCTGAATCTCATTTAACGTGTGAGTTATTAAATATATTGAAAAATGTCTTTAACTTAGAAATAAAGATTTGGGATCCAGTCTCAGGGGACTGTGTGTGTGTGTGTGTGTGTGTGTGTGTGTGTGTGTGTGTGTGCGCACACTAATGGTAATGCTGTTGTGCTGTGTGATTCCAGCAATCAGTCACCTCTGTGCATCTGATCAGAAAGAAAACTGATGAAATCAAAATGCAGAATTCTGAATGACAAATGACTCACAGTTTCTCTCTCTCTCTCTCTCTCTCTCATTCTCTCTCTCTCTCTCTCTCTCTCTCTCTCTCTCTCTCTCTCTCTCTCGCTCTCTCTCTCTTTCTCTCTCTCTCTCTTTTGAGTTTTTGCCTTGTCCAGCTTTTCACATTCTATCATCTCAGTTTCACTCTTCACAGTGTAATCATCTTTATACGTGTGTGTGTGTGTGTGTGTGTGTGTGTGTGTGTGTGTGTGTGTGTGTGTGTGTGTGATGGGTAATAATGTTTACAAATTAATTTTTTTAATGTAAACAAATTTTTGAAACAGTAAAAGAAATTTGCCATATAATAAGTGTAAGACAAATGTCAGTCTTGACCTAAATGACTCACTGACTCTGACACTGATTCACTTAATCAGAGATGAGTGAATCTCTGTCTTACTGAAAATGATTCAGTGACTGAATCAAGTCCGGTACACATTCAAATTTCCACATAGTTTATGTATGCTAAACACAACAACAATAAAAGATAAATAATTAACATAAACTAATATAAAATCTGTCTTTTGAAAATCCTAAAGTTTCGATTTGTGTGAAAATGCTTTAACTTTCACGCTTCACGTTTGAATGAAAGAAGTGACTCAGTGACTGATTCTGATTCATTCACATTAGTGACTCATTTAAATCAATAGCATTGTACAGTCATAACTACATGTGTTACTTAATTTGAAGAAATTTAACAATTTAAACAGTAAACTGTGTGTAGAAAAATAAAGTAACACACAATAACAAGTTGTGTAAAGTTTTCCAGGACAGAAGGAGTGGAAGAAGCTGAAGCTGGCAGAAACCGCAGCTTTCCTCTGAGATTAATTAACAAAAACCATGTGATGATTTGGTTTGTTTATTTATTTAATTCTGTTTGTTGGTTTCACTGTTTATATGTAAAAAAAAGATGTGTGAGATATGTCGTGGCTCTCTCCTGCAGTCAGGGAAACACTGCTGACACACTGACGGTACAAACACACCGAGAAAAAGGTTTAATGATGTTACATAAATTCAGTTACATAAAGTCCACCTCACAAAAACACGTAGGAGTTATTAAAGGAGAAAATGTGACACAGAGTGGAGGTTAGAACAGTACGGGGGGTGGGGGGGGTGGGGATTAGACATTACAGTGTGTAAATTCATTTTTAATTAACGAAATCTTTACTACTTTCCTATTTGGGTTAAAGAAAGTATT
>NC_083476.1:480000-485000 GCF_030014155.1 Tachysurus vachellii
TCATCTGGTGTTTTAGTTGCTTCTTTTTATTTAAAGCTGAACCAATTTAAATGTTTAATTTCAGTATATATTTTCTTCCTGTTATTCTTCTACTTATTATCAGATGTTTATCTATTTAGCCTGCCAGCATTAGCATAGCATGTAGCTATATTTTATGCTAACATTAGCACAACTTTGTCTAAGTTTTAACACAGAACACTTCCTCAGCTACAGTCCATCATACACTAAAATATAAACTAGAGTTAACGTAAGGATTTTATCAGCCTGGACTTCCAGGACTGAGCGTAAATCAGTGTGGCAGAAAAACTCCGACAGTCCAACCTGTGTGCTGATGAAGGACTGATGATGATGATTAGTGATAATTCATTTCTAAGTAAACTCGACAGTTTCCTGCAGTTTGGGGAAGTCAACAAGGACATGCAATAAAGAGAAGCGGAAAACCACAAGAACGAGTTTATTACTAATTAATATTCTGTTTTTAAACCCAAATTTCTCATTCTTACTGTTTGAGCCTTCGCTTTTAATTTTATTGCCATTACAGAAAAATAAAGGAATAAAATTCAAAGAAGTAACAGAACAAAATATGAACGGTACAAATTCCACATTGACACTGAAACTGTACACACCAAAAATAAGAAACATAACGTACTATTTATATATATTTATATATATTTATAACATTTTTAATTGACTGGCAAATTAAAATATCCACAGCTGAAGGAGCGTAATAGAGTTCTTTATTTCCTGTACAATATTTTTGCTCTATTAAGAGGAAAAAAGCTAATTAGCATGTTTCAGAGCTATTCTTGCATAGCACAAAGCTCACTACGTGAATATGTAAATATGTAAATGATGCCTCTAATGTGCAAAATGCATAACAATAAGTCAGTACAAACAATATTTATTCTCTGTAGAACAAGTCATGGAGTATTTATATATGCAGTGTGTTATAGTATAGAATAATATACTGTAGAATGTATATATTTATATATTTATATTTATATTTCTTTACCCATCCAGGCCACACCCCTCTGTCATGTAGGTATGATAACTGATAAACATCCACAACAGAAATGTTTCTATACTCTATCATGTGTAGAACTGGTATCTCTACAGCGTGGGAGTGATGGAGTTCCTGTCTGTTTGCATATCCTACAAATCCCAGAGTGCATTTTGACTCCAGTCACGTGACCTGCTCAGATTCCATGCACAGAGAGAGGAAAGGTTTACAGGAAGGAGCGCATCCCAAGTGCTGTAACGTTGCAAACAGAAACCAGAAACCTTGTGTTTATTGGCTGTGATATGGCCGTGTGCGGTGACGTTTCTGTCCGTTAGAGAAACGTGCAAATGTCCAGAATGACGAGTGTTCGATCGTGAAAAGCCCTTTACTATTCTCATATTGCTACATCAACGTGATTTCTTGAACTGGCACAACACCGAACCACAAAGCGCTTTTTATCTGACATCATGCTACAAGAAAGTCCCTAAATAAATAAATAAATAAATAAATAAATAAATAAATAAATAAGGGAACAGCTAGGCAACTGCTTCATGTCGGGATGCGGCTGGCGCTTAGGAGCGAATGAGGCGGAACTGAAGTGCGCCGGTTCCGGAGCAGCGTGCGAGGCAGGAGGCAGTGTAGCTGGTGCTGTCTGAGTTTTCTCAAGTTTTCAACTAAACACACAACACACTAAGATTAGAGCGCCACCTAGCGAAGGCCTTGTCAGTCCAGGAGCAACAAAAAGGCATCGCTTTGGGATTCCGTCTATCCGCATTCATTCAACAAGCGATGAGCAGCAAAGTAACAGATTTTTGGAATGATCTACGATACGAGGGCTTCTAGCATGCAGCTCTACAACAAAACACGGAAACCAAAGAAGAATTAACTCCACATTAAGGATAAATCCCATCAAGCAGATCGCTTTTTCTCCACATTGATTACGCACAAAATCGTTCTGCTCAACAGCCTGAAGCTGAGTTCACACTAGCAAGAGACCAAGTTTGTTTCCGGTGGGCGTGGCCTATTCTACTTCTCCACTCAAAAATGTCATTTCACTATTGAACTTCTCTTTGAAGGCTGATCAGAAACCACAGAAATCACAGGAAATTCACAACTGCAATTTTTGTCCCTAAGGGGCGTGGCCTATTCAGGCCATGAATTTTATCCACTATAACTAAAATCTTTATCTTATAAATGTTTCACTTCTTCGAGTTAAAATGCTTTTGACTTAATACTGTTTGTTTGTTGGTTTTGGGTGTGTCACGATTTTTTCTTTTTTTTTTTATAACACCTCGTCAAAGTCCACTTCAAGGTAAATTCTTCCACTTTAAAACGTTTGTGTGTATCATAAAAACTCTCACAACTGCTCATTTTGTTAGCTGTGGGCGTGGCCTATTCCCTAAGATAAAAAATGTGTCATATATATTTCAGTGAACAGTCAGGGTTCAAAGCGACTCTGATTATTTCAGTATTAAACTGATTAGTGGGCGGGGCTATGCACAGTTTTAAACTTATTAGTGGGCGGGGCTATGCACAGTTTTAAACTGATTAGTGGGCGGGGCTATGCACAGATTTAAACTGATTAATGGGCGGGGCTATGTACAGTTTTAAACTGATTTTGCGAGCGGGGCTATGCACCGTTTTAAACTGATTAGTGGGCGGGGCTATGCACCGTTTTAAACTGATTAGTGGGCGGGGCTATGCACCGTTTTAAACTGATTAGTGGGCGGGGCTATGCACAGTTTTAAACTGATTAGTGGGCGGCACTGCACCTTATATCAGTAATGTTAATGATGAACTGAACAAGATCAGCATGATGCTTCTCAATGAGAGCAACCACAGCCCCGCCCACTTGTCTTCTATTGGCTCATATGGCCAAGACTGTTGAGATTCACCAGCTAACATTGCTGCAAAATGAGACGTAAACACGACCAGAAACAAATGTGTGTCCTTCACGTTTCGCTTCACATCCTTTCCCCTTCAGTGAGTCGATATCTACACCAGGTTAATCTGATTCACCTTTTTGCGTAAATATTGGCACCCTCTGTACATCCTATCATGCTTCTCTCCATTGTTAGCGTTTAGGACACGGCCCTTCTTTGTGTTAATAAATGGAGCAGTGAGTCATCTGATGTTTTGTCGCTTGCTAGTGTGGACATACGCTTTTATCTTTACATTCTAGATTTAACAAATGTGACCTGCTGTAGGTGTTGGCCATAAATAACTTTATTTATTTATTTGTTTGTTTATTTATATATTTGAGCAAAAGTGGCCATGAACAGCCTGAAAGTGCCTGTTATTAAACCCCACAGCTCTCGTCTTCTTCTCTGCTGTGAAGTGCTTTTATCTCGTAGGTTAAGCAAAGCTCAAAGGGATGACTGACATCTCGAAGGTTTTATAGAATATTTACAGTAAAATGTAATAAAATATAAAGCTTGGTGTCTGTGACGTCAGAACTGGATCCGTGTTTATAGCATGATTAGCGCATGTGTAGGTCCACTGAGACATGATTTATTTTATTGCTCTTGCAATGTCGAAAAATCTATTTCCAATAGAACACATTGACTACGGAGAATGGAAGAACACTCGCAGGTAACGTCGAAAAAGTGCAGCTCATGCATGAAGGTGTGATGAGGAAATAAACAAGGTCCCGGATTTATATACTGCTCAAGTACAGTATACACACAGCATCGTCATGGCAACGCATTTAGCACATTTTGTGGATTTCGTTCTTCTTTGTCTTTTTTTTTTTTTTATATTCTGGGAAGCTTATATTACAGAGGAGGTGAAGCGGAGACTAGAGACTCAACCACTATTTTGTTCTACTCTGAAGGAGACATTTAAAGAAAAGAGACGAGAAAGTAAGAAGGGAAAGGGAAGCTTTAGATTAGTGGGGTGGTAGAGCATCTTGAATTTTGGGTTTTTTGTTTAGATAAGTTGCCCAGTAGACCAGGTTAAAGGTACCAAAGAGCAGGGGAAACGCTATTCTGGCGATCCGGTCAATTTTGCTCACACTGTTAAATGTTTTCTTCGCCTCGGCCGGTTTGGGTTTCGGCTCTTCTTTTGGCTCGGTCGGTGGAGGAGGTGCGCTTTTGGCAATGGTCGCTAATCCTGGATCTCTGGCGATGTTGGGGGCGAAAGCGGTTGCCGTGGCAGCGGTGTAGGTGTTGTTCTTCTTCAGAAGAGACTCCTTTTTCTTCTTTTGCTAAAATGTTAAGGAAGTGAAACGAATTAACTTAACAACAAGAAAACAATCACAGTGAGCTAGATAGCTTAGCAATGCACTAAATATGTAGGTTAGGAACTAAAACCAGGAACTTTGAGCCCAAGAACATTCTGTGGTCTGAAAGCTGATCACTAAACACTACAGCTGGGACATTTCCACAGATTTCACAATTCTCTTTCCGTAGGTCACCTTATTAGCTCTTACAAAGCTAACTGTGCTCATTAAATTGAGTAATAAAAATCATCGGTTCCACTCCAGGTCTGTTCTGAAGCTTAGACCAGGTTTAGACCAAACCCATAAGATAAGAAGATCTGGTAGCCATTTAAACAGCAGGTCCTCAGTGGAATGAGCTCAGTGTTTAATCTAAGAATAAATGAACACATGAATAAATAATGGCACCTTTTCAGGTACGACGCTCTTGCCGTCCCAGGCGTAGCCCCTCTTGGTGAAGTAGTTGACGGTAGCGAATTCGATGAGGGCAGAGAAGACGAAGGCGTAGCAGACGGCGATGAACCAGTCCATGGCGGTGGCGTAGGCCACTTTGGGCAAAGAGTTTCTAGCGCTGATGCTCAGAGTGGTCATGGTCAGGACAGTGGTCACTCCTGCACATGTGAGAAAGAACATTTATCCATCTGGGGTTTTGTTTGTAGTTAATTTGTGGAGATGGTAAAAAAAAAAGGATAGAGGAAAAAAGAAAGATGGAAATCTTCATAAGGCTCAGATTAGAGCTTTAGTTTTTTTAAAGGTTGGAGTTTAAGCTTTATTTATTTTTTA
>NC_083476.1:490000-502500 GCF_030014155.1 Tachysurus vachellii
TCTCGTCCACACGTACACCACCTCGGCCCGCGTGTATGCGTCTGACACACACACACACACACACACACAAACACACACAAACACACACACACATACGCACACACACACACAAACACACACACAAACACACACACACACACACACACACACACACACACACACACACACAAACACACACACACATACACACACATACGCACACACACACACACAAACACACACAAACACACACACACATACGCACACACACACAAACACACACAAACACACACACACACATACACACACACACACACACAAACACACACAAACACACACACACATACGCACACACACACACACAAACACACACAAACACACACACACATACGCACACACACACAAACACACACAAACACACACACACACACACACACAAACACACACAAACACACACACACACACAAACACACACAAACACACACACATACGCACACACACACAAACACACACAAACACACACACACACACACACAAACACACACACACAAACACACACAAACACACACACAAACACACACAAACACACACACACATACGCACACACACAAACACACACACACATACGCACACACACAAACACACACAAACACACACACATACGCACACACACACAAACACACACAAACACACACACACACACAAACACACACAAACACACACACACACATACGCACACACACACAAACACACACAAACACACACACACACACACACAAACACACACACACAAACACACACAAACACACACACAAACACACACAAACACACACACACATACGCACACACACAAACACATACAAACACACACACACACACACAAACACACACAAACACACACACATACGCACACACACACAAACACACACACAAACACACACACAAACACACACACAAACACACACACAATCATAAAATTAAATCTTTATATTATAACCTTTGTTAAAAATTAAATCAATCCTGAAAATAGCAGGATGCAAGGAAAAGGAGCGTGGCTCACAACTGCCAAATTTAAGTGGACAGGCATGAGCATCCATGGGGAAATCCTCCAAGTGCATCGGGCATTCAGCTCTCACCGTCAACCTGAGAGAGAGAGAGAGAGAGAGAGAGAGAGAGAGAGAGAGAGAGTGTACATGTGTGTGTGTGAAAGAGAAAGAGAGAGAGAGAAGGGGAGAAGTGTGCTGAATGTAATATCTGTAATTCTGTAATATAGCAAAGCACTCAAGGCCTTCTCATGCACACACACACACACACACACACACACACACACACACACACACACACAAGATGACAGGATGATGAAGCGGTGGTCGTGTCCCCTCACAGCGTGTGTCTGCAGTTTATCTTCCCTTTGACATGAATATGAACTCCTCTTTTTCCTGTAATCTGCTAATAAAGACTGTAAATGCTCAGCTTTACGACTCAGACCGGCACATTTGTGTGTGTGTGTGTGTGTGTGTGCGCGTGTGTGTGTGGGTGTGTGTGTGTGTGTGTATGCTTGTGTGTGTGTGTGTAAAAGAAACATTCGGATCTCATTCTTTCCCCTTTTATATCACACCATTCTGCAGCTCTCCACATCCCAAACACTACAATACCATGTAAAACAATAACAGGAAGCAATGCCCATATAAGGAAAGTAAATAATAATCATATGGGACAGAGAATTGAGATATATATAATGACATACATGATAGGAATTCTATAAGCTGATATACCTCATGGTGTAGAGCAGAGTTCCTTCCTCTGTGATACGCAGCAGTTTATTAGGCATGGTCATGTTGTGCGCTACAGATTTCTTGCCGTTGTGGAAGAAGGTATCAGGGGTCCAGATCTTACTGGCCATCAGGTTGTTGAGGCGCAGCACAGCCATCGGACCTTTAAACTTCAAACGCTCATCTTTCCAACTCTGTCTGAAGAACACGTCTATGGTGTATTCCTGAAACACACACACACACACACACTGCTCAGTTCTGGACTCTGATTGGTCAGAAGGTGTTGATGACTTCTCTCTAACAGCAGCTCTGACTGTAGAGCAGGTTTATATTAATGTGCTCACTCTGATACCTGACCGTTTCCATAGTAACAGATCGTTCATAGTGATGTGTACAGAACACACTCCACTGATAATAAACTGTCTGTATGTGTGTGTGTCTGTGTGAGTGTGTCTGTGTGTGTGTGTCTGTAAGTGTATGTGTCTGTGTGTGTGTGTGTGTGTGTGTGTGTGTGACTGTGTGTGTCAGTGTGTGTGTCTGTGTGTGTGTGTGTGAGTGTGTCTGTGTGTGTGTGTGTGAGTGTGTCTGTGTGAGTGTGTCTGTGTGTGTGTGTGTCTGTATGCGTGTGTCTGTGTGTCTGTGTGTGTGTGTCTGTGTGTGTGTGTGTCTGTGTGAGTGTGTCTGTGTGAGTGTGTCTGTGTGTGTCTGTATGCGTGTGTCTGTGTGTCTGTGTGTGTGTGTGTGTCTGTGTGTGTGTGTCTGTGTGTGTGTGTGTGTGTGTGTAATTGTGTTTTCAATAGTTTCTACTTTATAATCTATTTCAGTGAAAATACCTTTTATAAATTGCATCTGTTTCTTTGACATATTTTCCTGCGGCGGTTGTTATGTGTTCATCTACATGCTGTAAATCACGGACGAGTGAAACTGTTTAACTTTAATCAGTTACTGATACGAGAGGAAACAGCTGGATGTTTGTCAGCTGGACAATTTACAAATTATTGTCTATCACTCAAAATCTCAGAAATCTGTAGCTCCTCCGCCGTGGACTCTGCAGTCATGCTGTACACACCATCAGTGTTAGAGCCACACAGCATGAAGGTGTGAGACACACTGTGTGCTCCAGAGTCCAGGACGTCTCACGTGGAACACTAACCTTATTTTATAAACAAGAATTAGAAGCTGTTTCCTAATCAATGTAAAATAATGTCAAATACACGCAACACAACACAACACCGCTAGCTTTAGATTTTCTGATCTAACATAAGTGGCTAGTAGCCCCGCCCTTCTTCCTCTACGTACGCAGAGCTGCGAGTGTGTGAAGCACACACAAAGTGGCACTTATGTTCACTACACTATGTTCACTACACAATGGAGTAGAATAGTGTGTACATATGAGATTTTGGCTCTGGACACAACAACATTGTGATACAACATTGTTTTGATTAGTTATCGTGAGAATAAGTTGAGCTCTTCTGAGATAACGTTACAGAAAACCCGTAAAAACTCACGGCCTGTCTGGAACCCCACAGCTAAGTGGAACACAGTGATAAATTTTATATCACAACTCCCCATAAATTCCCCATTCAGCATGAGAGAAAGTGAGAATGCTGCATCAGGCAGGAAGGGGGCGGAGCTTTGGGTGTCAGTTACTATCACAATGTTCAATACACTTACAAGAATGTCAATCATTTCAGCTTCATATGAGAGAGAGAGAGAGAGAGAGAGAGAGAGAGAGAGAGAGAGAGAGGGAGAGAGAGAGAGAGAGAGAGAGAGAGAGAGAGAGAGAGAGAGAGAGAGAGAGACAGAGAGAGAGAGAGAGGTAAGTGTATATAGACTATGAACACCTGAACATCCTGCATTACACTTTACAGCCTCTTTATTACGTGTTATAAATCATGATCACAGTGCAGTGTGAGAAGATATCATGTGTTACTGCTCTACTTATAGCACGTTTATAACTGCATCATAAAAATTACACACTGCAGACTGTAAAACCTTCATAATTCTATTCTATTCTATTTTATTTGTACGGGGCTTTTTAATGGGTATAAAATATGAATTTTAAATTGTTCTTAACTCTTAATGATGATTTGATGAATGTGTTATGTATAAAATCATCATGACCTTAATGGAATGTGTCGTACCATGTCATGATCAGAGACAGGGCCAATACTGGTCACGAAAATGTCCGTCTTCACCTCGGTCACACGCTCTGATGGAGGGAGAGACGGAGAGAGAGAGCGAGAGAGAGAGAGAGAGAGACTCAGTCAGGCTTATGAATCTTATTTAAACACGACACGCATTTCCCAGATTAAATTATTACTCAGACACATTAATACACTGCACATGGAGTAAAAAGATTTATGGTCATTAGATTTATTCATCCAGATGTAAAAGAAACACTTAATGAGTTACATCATGTTTATTAAGGAATGGTGTCTCTGTCTTTACTGACCTCCGAGTCCAGGCCTGAGACGGTTATCATAGCCGTCCAGCAGACTGTCTAAGATACGAGTGAAGACAGTGGTGTTGTCCTTCTGCTCGTCTGATCCGTTCTGATTCGAGCTGAAACACAGTACGAGTGTGTGTGAAGGTGTGACGTAAACACTCGAAAAAAATGTTACTCACGTCAAATATAAACAGAGACAGCAATTTGTCAAACTGGACGCCAGTGAAATGATCGGAATTAATAAAAAAAAAAAATAGATAATGCGTCATGTTATTTGTCAGGAGTGAAGGAAGAAAAACATCACCACAGAAAGCAGAAGGAAACGGCGGAGTTACTCCTCCGCAGTACGGAAAACAACTCCGTCCAAACAAGGCTCCAGTTACACCAAATAATCAGCTATAATAATTCACTCAGGTCCAAGTCTCATCCACATGACATCTGATTTAATCTGTGCACATAAAGTGACCAATGGTGAGATGGAAGATCACAATATTTATGAATATTAATGAGAGAGGTAAAGAAGCCGCTCGTGATTTGTCCTTTAAACCCTCAGCTCTGTGTCTGGATCGACTTTTTCCTAGAGCACTCTGCAGAACAAGCGTCTGTGATAAAGAGCCGCTTTTGTGTTTTTATAACATTAGAGGTCTCACAGCTTCGATTCCTCTCACACGCACGTGTACAGACTGAATAAACACATCGGTTTGACTGCAACACAACACGACGCCTTCAAGGACATGGCAAGGTCAAAGAGATTACAGAGTCCAGTCAGAGAGAGAGAATCATACAGCATGTAAGGTGAACATGACACAATCACACACACATGCACGCACACACACAAACACGCACACACGCACGCACACACACACACACAAACACGCACGCATGCACGCACGCACGCACACACACACAAACACGCACGCACACACGCACGCACACACACACACACACACAAACATGCACACACACACACACGCACGCACACACACACACAAACACGCACACACGCACGCACGCACACACACACACACACACAAAGATGCACGCACACACGCACGCACACACACACACACAAACACGCACGCACGCACGCACGCACACACGCACGCACACACACACAAACACACACACACACAAACACACACACACAAACACGCACGTGCACGCACGCACGCACGCATGCACGCACGCACACATACACACACACACAAACACACACACACACACAAACACGCACGCGCATGCATGCACGCACGCACACACACACACACACACACAAACACACACACACAAACATGCACGCACGCACACACACACATGCACACACGCACACACGCACAAACACACACACACAAACACACACCCTTCTGAAACAGTGTCATTATAATAATCAGATTTCAGAGAGAGATGTGAGGCTCTGTACAGTTTTGTGCTTTATGTGTTTATAAACCATCATCAGAGTGACACCTTCACAGGAAAATGCACTCACTGCCTTTTAATTTCACTTTCATCTTTTCACACTAATGCATTAAACATATCAATAAAGAAAACGAAGCAAAAAGAGGTCACTTTGAAGCCCCGCCCACTCTCTTTTTCCATTTGTTGGACTTTTTAATTATAACTTTTATAACTTTAAAACATAACATTATAACATTATAACCGCAGTGACATTATCAGTCCGAATCAACATCAGAAGATAAATCAACACAAACCTCGTTATCCATAAACAATACAGCTATGTGGTTATACTTGTTGCTATGGTTACGGCTCTATTTCTGTCAGGTTTTTAATGCACTGCAGTCTGAATAACACCCTACTACATAATCACAATTATTATTACTTTATTAACCGGCAGAATCATAATCAGACTCTGTGTGTGAATCAGTCAAAGTCAGGGACAGATTCAGATTCAGACTCAGGATCAGGATCAAGATCTGGAAATTGTTAAAAGCGCTATACAAAGAAATTGAATTGATATGAATCTGGATTATTAGTCAAATCATATGTAGAATCAAAGTCAGATCTGACTCGGTGACTGAGAAAAAATCTGCCCTTATATCTTAATTCAGTTCAGTATCAGTACAGTGAATTAGAATCGGTGAATCTGCATTTGCAATAAGAATCAATTTACAGAATCAATTTCTAGGAATCTGACTCTAGACTCACAGACACTGAATCAAAAACTAGGAAAAAACTATTCAGGAAAATTTAAATAAAGCAAAAACAGGGATATGTGGGAACGGTGGCTTAGTGGTTAGCACGTTCGCCTCACACCTCCAGGGTTGGGGGTTCGAATCCCACCTCCGCCTTGTGTGTGTGGAGTTTGCATGTTCTCCCCGTGCCTCGGGGGTTTCCTCCGGGTACTCCGGTTTCCTCCCCCAGTCCAAAGACATGCATGGTAGGTTGATTGGCATCTCTGGAAAATTGTCCGTGTGTGAATGAGAGTGTGTGTGTGTGTGTGTGTGCCCTGTGATGGGTTGGCACTCCGTCCAGGGTGTATCCTGCCTTGATGCCCGATGACGCCTGAGATAGGCACAGGCTCCCCGTGACCCGAGGTAGTTCGGATAAGCGGTAGAAGATGAGTGTGAGAGTGAGAGAGTGAAAAATAGGGATATTTTTAAGCATTTTTGAAGTTGTAAGCCAATTAGAATGAAGTATTTCTCAGAGTCATGGTGTATCGTGATGCGTAAGAAAACCAACACATAAGCCAACAGTGCTGAGCAAAGTGACACAAAACCCTCCAGGATAAAATACAAGAACATAATGTACACATGCACACACACACACATGTGCACACACACACACAGACACACGCGCACACACACACACACACACACACACACACACACACACACACACACACACACACACACACACACACACACACACACACACACACACACACACACCCCAGCAGCAATGTGAAAAGGAGTCATATGAAGCTGCAGGATGAAGAGGACCAGAACCTCATCCTGACCAACATTAGCATAATGCTAATATTATGAGAATTCTTCAGCTGACTCCTCCACCCAGCACAGGCTGCACCGCCTTCAAGCAAATCCCCTGCGCAGGAATAATTAAACTCACACCCGCTGCATAGAGCACTTCAGAGGAGTGAGGGATGGAGGGATAAGTGAGTGTGTCAGTGCACGTGTCTGAGAGCTGCAGCTATGTCCTGCTATAAAAAGATTGTGCAGCAACCCCATCTACAGGTCATCAGTACTGCAACACACACACACACACACACACACACACACACAGTCTCCATCAGGGCAGAACAGCCTGCTGTCACAAACAAAGTCTCATTATAATGAGATTGTAATTGTTTATGTTATTATAGCAGCAAATGTGCTGGTGATGTCTGTGAATCAGGATCAGAATCAGATTCAGTATCAGGATCAGGATCAATGTCAATATAAGAATCAAATTCAGAATCAGATTCAGTTTTGGTGTCAATATAAGATTCATTCTCCAAATCAAAATCAGTTTGAGAATCTGAATCAGTGTTGGAATTGATTCAATATCAGAATCGTTCTGAGTATCAGCAACAGGATCCAGAATCAGACTCACTATTATAATGTTTCCATGAACAACAGCATCTGATCATCGCTAACATTAGCTCGCTAACAACCTGTTAAGTTCTTTGTTGTGACATCACAAACTGAGGCACTCTTTAGCTCCACCCCAAATCAGATTCATAAGGAGTTTGTATTCACGGTCCCGTGTTTTATTACGTCTCACCACGGTTTTCTCTTTCATGCTGATTAAATGAGGATTTTTGTCCTTCATGGTTACAGTCAGGTGTTTAAACCCACACACTTGTAGTGCCATAACCTTGTTATAATGATGTCATAACCTTGTTATAATGATGTCATAACCTAGTCCAGCTGTGACTAATATCTGATCTGATATGTCTGATAAACTCTTATTCTCCTCATATCAACACATTACGAAACTACTTACTGTTTTAGATGCTATTTAATTTACAGTTACAAACAGCACAATTATAATGTGTGAAAATATTTTAGCTTTTTTTTTTAACAAGATGTACGTGAGAGCGGAGATGTGATCCAAGTCTCACTGGAGGATCAGCGTAATCACGGGGTGTGTGTGTGTGTGTGTGTGTGTGTGTGTGTGTGTGTGTGTGTGTGGGGGTGTTTCTCCGCTGTCTTTATAACCCACAATGCTAATTTGATCACACGCTTGTGAGACACAAACGTCTCAGCCATGATTCAGGTGCAGCTTCATTGTGACGAACAGAAGAGAAGTCTGATTACAACAGATCATAAATGCTCGGACTAAAGCAGTCAAAATATTTTACTTCATTTTCTAAAAATTTAGCAATACAACCCCTATCAGCTAACCCAGGTGGACAGACTGAACACTAACACATCATTCAGAATGAACAGGTCTTCCTGAACAAACCCAAACACAGGAACGAGTAGCCTGAGCACGTCTGGATACAGCTTAGGATGATCAGAATCAGTATTGGGCAGCTAGATGAAGACATGGTGTTTAGGTGAAGGTTGGCGTGAAGAACTTGAGTGTCCTGCACTGAGCCCTGACTCTGACTCAACACCACTGAACACCGACTGAACCCCAGACCTCCTCACCAACATCAGTGTCTGATCTCACTAATGCTCTTGTAGCTGAATGATCACTAATCCTCACAGACTCAAACCTACATCTAGTGGAGAACCTTCCAGAAGAGATCATTAGAATGATGACACACACACACTCACACACACATACACACACACACACACACACACACACACACAGTCGTATAGTGTATGAGTGATGTTTTTAAATGCCTTTTGTGGGAAAGCCACACACTCACATTCTGGATCTTTACATTTTCAGTTCTTAACAGTAAAATATCAAAACACACACACACACACACACACACACACACACACACACACGCAATGGTCAGTAGCAGAGTGAAATAGCTAGAAGACATCAGAAATATGTCATCATTGTAGCTGTACAGGGTGAGACAGCGAGTGGATGGATGTACAGCGACACTGTGAGCTCAAAGTATTTACTTCATTCATCGACCTGGACACTGACATTTCCAGAAGGCTGTCACACTCTCTTCTAGGTCAAAACAGATAATCTGTCAAAGTGTCACAATACACACCTACAGCTCAGTACACACTGCACACACACTGTAGAGCAGTCAGCTGAACGTCGTGCTCAGACTGGAGCTTAGACACTGTGCTAAAGAGCAACACTCAGTAAACAAGTCATCTGGAAGGTTGAGAGGCTCGAGCGAGTTTAAATCTGAATACAGACACAGACCGAGTCATTACGTCACACACCTACTGCCTACACCCGAGCTAGACACAGTGGTGTGACGGACAGCTCAGAGAGGAGGTCAGCTACGCTCTCAGACTCTCGCTGTGGTTTGTGGTAACGCTGATGTTTAAACTGGTGGTGAAACATTCAGCCACGAAAAATAAATATAATACAGAATCGCTCTACTGAGTGAAAATAATTCTACATCATGTAAATGTGTAGTGGAGTTTCGAGCAGGAGCATGTCCAAGAACCTTCCTTCATCAGGAAATCAGCCAATAAAATCAGATTAAAGTCTGATCACCTTTTAGAGGTGAAGGTTCATTTAGACACCAGCACCAAAACGCTTTACACGAACAGTTCATGAGGAACAGTTCATGAGGAACAGAGCAGATTCCACAGAGCAAGCTTCAGGGTGTAATGAAGAGCTCAGCTTCTGGTCCTGAAGAAATCACGATGAACACAACAGCTTTGGTGAACAGTTTGGTAAAATCACACTGTTAAGTGTTTAAAGATTTGACCTCCTTTTGTTATTTATCCCATATTTCAGCACAGCAGAACAACACAGTAGCAGGAACACATTCAGCAGTGTTCATGTTAGAAGGACAGCTAGCATTAACGTTAGCTCTGATCCCAGATCATGTTCTCCTCTCCGTTATCACCTGCAGCAGCACTACTGAAATCTCCTGGATACTGAAGTCACACCCTCGTTATTTCAGATCCTGCATTATTACACAATCATTTTCCACAGGCTTCAAAACCCAAATTCAATCACGCACACTGTTTACCCATCAACCCCCAACACGGAGATTAATATCGATCAGATTGCACCATCAGTCCAGCAGCACGTCTCCTAACTTCTAACTTCCACTCACTTCTTTACACGTTCCACCTTCTACATTTTAAGTTAAACTGAATCACAGGACCGTTATGTTTCTAATCTTTCATTAAATCCCAGTCCCACAGGACGCAGGAAGCTCTACCCTGCTGCCGTCGCACCGCAGTGGTGCAAGTCACCTTAAACCACCGTCTTTAATCAGCTTAGAAATGATTTCCCATGTTGGATGTCGTGTATGTTGGTCATCATCAGTTTTACACAACATGAGAACGTACCTTTTGCCCAAAACGTTGATGGTCAGCAACCAGGCCCAGATCCACAGCGCTCCCAGCCGAACCCACATCATTCTTCACTGCAGAGAAGAAACACATCAAACCAGAAGTGAAGCATCATCACTGTAGACCTGATCCAAATACCCCAGATGGAGCTCATGATTATGGACAAAAGTATGGATTAAAAAGGAAAGTGGAGATAAAACAGAAGCTCTGGGATTCAGGAGGAACATATTGCACTTAGGGGACGAGTTAGGAACATGAGGAACATTAGGGGATGTATTTAGAATGTGTGGGTTTTGGGGGAAATAATAAGGAGCTATAGGATACAGAAACTTCAAGAAATAAAAATAATAGTAGTACGTAAGTAGTGACAATCTAAGGTTCTTCTAAAAAATACTGAAGAACTACGTAGGGCTGAAGAACTTGGATTAATGTAGAAAAGATGTAAAAATGTTTCCCAGATCTTTATTATATACCAGGAACTAAGAATCACAGAAATACTACAAACGATCTCAAGAACAAGATGTTTAGGGAAAAATTAAATCGTTCACCTTCATTTTAAGGGCATTTTAATGAGCTTTATAATTTGTCAGCAACTGGGGGAAGAAAAAAGTAGTTCAAATACTATAAACACTGAGGAAGTAGAATTTAGAAGAAATAATAAGGAACAAGATAATGTGGTAGAAACCTTAGGGAACATAGAACATAGCAGGAACCGGGGAACCTAGAAGAAAATAAAGGTTCAAGGGCCCTTATGAGAAAGAAATGATCAAATAAAAGAAGAACAGATCTGAGAAAAGGATCATAACCTGGGAAAGGAGTGAATATGCTTAGGAGGTGGAGAAAAAACTGAGTGTGGAGAAATTAGGAATTTATGTAAAGCAAAATGAAAAATAGTATTCAGAAATTTCTTCTTGGAATAAATAGTAAAGAAACTCTGAAATTGAACCAGGAACTAGAGAGGATGTGGTGATTAAATACAACTGGCTGCAAAAACTGAATAAAAATGTTTTATTCATTTTATTTTAGGTCTGAATCCATCACCAACATTTCCATCTAAACAATCTCATGAAGGTTCAGAGTTTATTCTGCTGGAGATCAGCAAAAGCATGTCTCTGCATTTCACCTGTGAATGCGTTAAAATGATTCAAAACTGATGACAGAACAGCGATGCTAATGCTAATGCTAATGCTAATGCACAGTGAGGAAACATGATTAAGACTATATGTGTGCATCAGGACTGAGATTCAGAGGAAAAAATAAAGATTTCCATGTGTGGGGTGTGTGAGCGAGTGAGGTGAAGCTCCTGGGACAAAGTTCACTCATTCATCCTTAGTTAGTGCCTGGTCAGGGCTGCGCTGCTGTACATCAGACTGTTTCTACGTTGGGAGAGAGAAAAACAACAGCAGTAAGAGCTGTTAGCTGAGTGACGCAGTGGAGAGATGGAGCTGAGGTTGAGGAACTGTCAGCAGAAGAGTTCTGGGGTTGTAGTGATTTAATTAATACTAAAAAATTTCCAATTTAGGCCACGCCCAGTTCAGGTTTATGTGATTAGTGGTGTCGTGTTTCACCGTTACTGTAATCATTTTATTAAAGCTAAATGTTCAGAGTTTCTCCTGAGCTGTTGAATAGCATCAGTACAACAGCAGTATGTTCAGTGTTCCCATCAAACACACCTGGAGGTCCTGTTAAATGTGCTGCTTACTCCACCATGGGCCGCAACCTCCATTTATTTTTCCACATTACTCCTTAAAATAAATTCTAAATTCTACTCTTCAGTTCTAATCTGCACTCGGAGTATTTTTGTTCTTTTCGATTTTACCTGCAGATGTTATTATCATTTTGATTGTGATTGTATGATTGTATTGTTCCTTACACATGATACAGGAC
>NC_083476.1:520000-530000 GCF_030014155.1 Tachysurus vachellii
TAGCCACAATAACTCTGGTCACATGCTATCCCATGATTCCTTGCATACTTATTTGCTGCTTCAACTGAAAATGAACAAGAGTGAAATTATTTTCAGTTTATTTTGGATTCTTATTTGCATAAGCAGGAAGTGATGTCATCCAAGTTCTCCTCAGCGCTCCCTGAATATCAGCTCCCTGTATTCATGTTTGATGTTCATTTAGAACGTTTGTCGATTTTTTTAAACTGTCTATAATTAAATCGTATTGTTGTGGCTTGTTTTCCACATTTAAGTGGTGTTGAACACCGTAGCTTTTAGCAGCGATGATTTGCATACGATGACTCAGTTTGTAATTAAGACACGGAACAAAACGCAGCGTATTTACATCCATATATCTGCAGGTTATTTATAATCATCTGCATAATTATATGGGGTTGACTCACTTTAGCAACACACACACACACACACACACACACACACACAGACTGCCAACCTGTTTATCACAGTCTCTTCCTACACTGACATCATATAGTTTTTTTTATTATTTTATAATAAATACATTATTGTTTCTATAGCAACGGGGTGAAAAATGTGTGTATCTGTTAAGGTGACATATTCTAAAGTAAGGAGACATTTATTTAATTAAAATACATGAAGAAGGAGTCTCCAGTGTGAGCTCTGTGTACCAGTCAGCTCTCTGGTGAGACTGCTGAGTGTTTATAACTGATTATAAACACAACAGACAACAGGAAATCACTCACTGCCTTAAATGTACCTATAAATAGATAAAAAGTAAATTTCTGTAATTTAAAAAAGTCAAAAATATAAATAAATTCAATGGCTTAGCTTCTGTATTGCATCTCTAGTTTGTGTGTGCGTGTGTGTGTGTGTGTGTGTGTGTGTGCGTGTGTGTGTGTGTGTGTGTGTGCGTGTGTGTGTGTGTGTGTGTGTGTGTGTGCGTGTGTGTGCGTGTGTGTGTGCGTGTGTGTGCGTGTGTGTGTGCGTGTGTTTGTGTGCGTGTGTGTGTGTGTGTGTGTGTGTGTGTGTGCGTGTGTGTGCGTGTGTGTGTGTGCGTGTGTGTGTGTGTGTGTGTGTGCGTGTGTTTGTGTGCGTGTGTGTGTTTGTGAGTAGGACACTGTAAATGTACAGCTGCAAGGACGTCCTACTTCCTGTGTAAGTGTATAAGTCAGTGCATAGTTTCTATGTAATATATATACTGTATATATGTGTGTGTGTGTGTGTGTGTGTGTGTGTGTGTGCGTGTGTTTTATTCCCTGTGTTCACACTAGTATATGATATGGTTCCCAGTAGCACTTGCTTATTGAGACAAGAACCCTTAATAATTCAGTGATCCCTTAAAGAAGTGAACCATTTTTTTCTACAGTAGCTGGTAACATTTTTAAGAGCGGTTTAAAGTAGAACCCTTTATTATGTTCTTCTTCATATCTGGAACCCTTCAGGAGTTTAACATTTATCCCCTTGATGACTGGAGGCTAAGAAGCATTAATAATCTACTGAACCTTTGCAGAATCCTTTCTAATGTGAAAACAATACAAAGATCTTTGGCTTATTAAATAAAGGTTAGATATAAAAGGTAAAAGGTTTAAATGAAGGTTAAATAAAGCTGTTTTCCATTTGTCACACATTAAAGGACACGGATTGAGATGATGACAGATTTTTATCCTCCATCTGTCCCTCGGTCTCCTGAGAGATGGTCTGCTCAGTCCTCCCTGTACAGACGAGAGAAAGAGAGAAACATCATCCTGATTCCTCAGAAGCTTCAGTTCCTTACACTGTTTTAATCAGTCAGCAGTCAGAGTGTTTGACCCTGGGGGCACATGTGAGGGTTGACTTACTGCTTACAGGGCAGTTGGATAGTTACAACAGCAGAATAAGTCACAATGTTACTTTTATCTACAATCTGTAGTGAGCACTCTGTAGTAAAACCCTGTAGTGAGCACTCTGTAGTGAACACTCTATGGTCAGCACTCTGTAGTGAGCACTCTATAGTAACACTGTAGTAACACTCTGTAGTAACACTCTGTAGTGAACACTGTAGTGAGCACTCTGTAGTGAACACTCTGTAGTGAACACTCTTTAGTGAAAACTCTGAAGTGAACACTCTGTAGTGAACACTCTGTAGTGAACACTCTTTAGTGAAAACTCTGAAGTGAACACTCTATGGTCAGCACTCTGTAGTAACACTCTGTAGTGAACACTCTGTAGTGAACACTCTGTAATGAACACTCTGTAGTGAACACTCTGTTGTGAACACTCTTTAGTGAAAACTCTGAAGTGAACACTCTGTGGTCAGCACTCTGTAGTAACACTCTGTAGTGAACACTCTGTAGTGAACACTCTGTAGTGAACACTCTGTAGTGAACACTCTTTAGTGAAAACTCTGAAGTGAACACTCTGTAGTGAACACTCTGTAGTGAACACTCTTTAGTGAAAACTCTGAAGTGAACACTCTATGTTCAGCACTCTGTAGTAACACTCTGTAGTAACACTCTGTAGTGAACACTGTAGTGAGCACTCTGTAGTGAACACTCTGTAGTGAACACTCTTTAGTGAAAACTCTGAAGTGAACACTCTGTAGTGAACACTCTGTAGTGAACACTCTTTAGTGAAAACTCTGAAGTGAACACTCTATGGTCAGCACTCTGTAGTAACACTCTGTAATGAACACTCTGTAGTGAACACTCTGTAGTGAGCACTCTGTAGTGAACACTCTGTTGTGAACACTCTTTAGTGAAAACTCTGAAGTGAACACTCTGTGGTCAGCACTCTGTAGTAACACTCTGTAGTGAACACTCTGTAGTGAGCCTGTATAGTGAACAGGGTGTGAGGAGTGAAGTGAACAGTCATATCAGATGCAGGATGACAGTAACGACTTATTACAGATGTAAGAGACACTACTGCATTATTAGGAATATTCACACTACAGAAATTCCACCTGTGTACATGATCACTGTGATGAAGTGCAGACTAAAGAGATCTAAGACTGAGTGAGCAGAGGTAGTGAACAAGGGTGTGATCAGAACACCACTGGATATAAACTGGAGAGGGTTCTTTAGGACACCAAATCCTGCATGTATAATACGCACACACACACACACACACACACACACACACACACACACACACACGCACACACACACATGCGCGCACACACACACATACGCACACACACACACACACTGAGGCCAGACAGCAGCTATAATGACTGATTATTACATTACAGTGAGGACGAACAGCAGCTGCACACGATTCACACTACAGCGACATTTAGTGCGCTTGATTTATAACAGAGATGTTTCTGGCACTCAAGTGGGCAATAAAGAGGAGTGTATAGCCTGCAGGTAGTACACACACGAACACGCACACACACACACACACACACACACACACACACACGCACACACACACACGTGCACACACACACGCACGCACACACATTCTTTTAGACCACTTTTCCCTGTCCCACTTTCCTCCTGAGAGATTTATAAACCAAAGCAATGCAACAGGGCTGAACACAAACACACACACACACACACACACACACACACACACACACACACACACACCCTCTTCTCGTCTCTGTATGGTTCTGACAGCAGCTGCACAGCCTCTAAATGTCCATCCAGGTGTGTGTGTGAGAGAGACAGTGCAGGTGTGTGCGTTTGTGTGATAGAGAGAGTGCAGGTGTGTGTATGTGTGTGAGTGTGTGTGTGATTGTGTGTGTGTGTGTATGTGTGTGAGTATGTGCGAGTGTGTGTATATGTGTGTGTTTGGGTGTGTGTGTATGTGTGTGTATGTGGGTCTATATAAAAATTATAACCATGATTACATTGTAATTTAATTTTATTAGCTGAGATTTAATTACATTTTTAAATTTGAAAATAAATCTAAATATCTTTATTCTAAAATTAAACTAAAATCAATATTTACAGCTTTATTTTAAACATTTGTTTTATAAACTAGGATTATTTTTCCCTAAAAATGTTTCCATTATTACGTACTCACACACATACACACACACACACACACACACACACACACACACACACATACACACACACACACACGCACACACGCACACACGCACACACTCACACACACGCGCACACACGCACACACACTCACACACACTCACACACACTCTCACACGCACACACACACACACACACACACACACTTATCGCACACGCACACACACATGCACACACACACTCACACACACACACACAAACACACACACATGCACACACACTCACACACGCACACACACACACACACGCACACACGCACACACGCACACACACGCAAATACACTCACACACGCGCACACACACACACTTATCGTGAATGCACACACACATGCACACAAACACACTCACACACACACACACAAACACACACACACACGCACACACACTCACACACGCGCACACACACACACACACATCACACACACACTCATCGCACACGCACATGCACACGCACACACACACACACACACACACACACACACACACACACACATACATACCTTGTTTCCATGGGGTCCTTGGTGAGGTAAACAATCCAGTAAACAAGGTTAAATGCGCCGAAGGACAGAGGGAAGAGGATGCGAGAGTATTTATCGATGATGCTAGTGCCATTTAGCATAGTGTTAGCGGGCGTGGCTGTACCCTGCTGATGTAAATCTGGACTGGGGCTCGCAGGAACCACAGAGGTCTCCTTCTGTGGCACTGAGTTCAACCTTTTCTTCAGAACACTGCTGGGATCCACCAGAGACTGAAACAGAAAACACAGCAGGAGGAAAACCATCAACACGACACAGAGCAGGGAAATTTCTACAGAATCTCATGTAATCACATCCTTCAGCTTTTAGATCAGACTGAAAGCATCAACATCAGTTAGAACTGAACCAGTAACTGCTCTGAAAATCTCAAACACACCACATGCTAATGTTCCCCAGTGTCCATCAGTTTCAAGTCTGATCATGAAGGAAACAAGCACTAAATGAGCTAAAGATACTGAACAAGTTAAAGATGCTAGCAGAAAATATCATGATTGTGGGAATGAAAAGAGATGAAGAGCTTCCTGTCTTTCAGCCTTTAGGTCTTTAATCTAATCAAACACTAACACACCGATGTGTGTAAAATTACCTGCTTACTGGAAGATCTGTAAAGTCATCCAGTCTCCAGTCACTGATTATCCTCTAACTGTACGTGGTTTTTTTTTTCCTCTCAAACTTTTATCCTTATTTACCAGTGAATGACACAACATGATTTTTACCCATTTAGAGTTACAGCTTCCTCTGCTTCTGTGACTTCACCTTAATAAATCAATACGTCACGTGTGTAAGACGTGTAAATGTGAAGAGAAGAATAAAACTCATAGCTTTACCTCTGACTGCTACACACAGCTGAGAGATTTATCCATTTATAGTTACATAAATACAAGTTATATAAATAAGCACTCGTTAATAATGAAGGTTTTCCGTCACATTTACAAACACCAGCCTTTAGAATTGTATTTATTTATTTGTTTGTTTGTTTGTTTGTTTGTTTATTTTCACATGAACGAATTCCACACAGATGGACCTTTAACACAAGGTTTAATTTCAGCAACATAATTTCTAATTCTCTGTGTTTTTGTTCTAAATAAATACCTGAGCAGAACAGAAGGGTTAATACAGCAGGAGTGAGGAGTCACACTGTGATATACATCTGACACACACACACACACACACACACATACACACACACACACACACACACACACACACACACACACACACACACACACACACAAATACCAAATCTGTTAAAGAATCTGTTTACGTTTCATCACAAACTCTTTAAATGTTCACAATGCAGATTTCAGGAATTCCACTCAAACTCTTCATTAATTCTATTTTAATTGATATTTATGGTTCCTAAAATAAATAAACAAACAAATAAATCCATCATTTGTTTGTTCCCAGTTAAAGCAGGTGAAAAGGGCGGAGTAAAGGACAGGTGTTAATTAAGGATCAGTTCATTCTCCTGTACTGGATGTTTGTTCATCATTAAATCATCAGCTTTTATGTGATGGACTGATGGACAGACCGAAGTAGAATGTTACCGTAATGTCTTTGCTGTCGCTCTTGGCTGCGGTTGCCATGGCAGCTCGGGCGGTGTTGGCACGGCGACGCTCTCGGTTGGCCTGCACGGTTGAGAAGTAGTTGACGGCGGCAAATTCTATGAGGGCCGAGAAGACAAAGGCGAAGCAGACGGCGATAAACCAGTCCATGGCGGTGGCGTAGGAGACTTTAGGCAGTGAGTGACGAGCACTAATACTCAGAGTCGTCATCGTTAGCACTGTAGTGATGCCTACACACACACACACACACACACACACACACACACACACACACACACACACACACACAAAGGTTTATTTACACATACACTGAGTTTTTATTGATATAGATAATAAATACCTGGTAGATTCATCTATTTACCATCAGATAGCTAGTTCAGGAGCGCTAATGCTAACTTTAGCTAAACTGTGTGTATGCAGCTAGCTTACGTTATTCATTCTCTACACTCAGGTGATCGTTACGGTTTGTTTATCTTTTTTATTCACATATTTTTTGACAAATTAGTAAAATGGTTTTGTGATTTCACTGTTTTTATTTTATACACTAAGGAGAAATAAAAAAGTAAATGTAAACAAATGTGATTTGAAACACAGCTCTAGGACGTTAGCCGTGTTCTGTTCTAACACACAGAGTAAATCATTAGTTCAGTCCTGATGTTCCTCTGACATCATCACACACTTCTCACTCTAAAGTCTCCTTCACATTTAATTCTCACAGCTGCATCACTGACTCGACACTCCCCCCACACACTGACTCGACACTCCCCCCACACACTGACTCGACACTCCCCCACACACTGACTCGACACTCCCCCACACACTGACTCGACACTCCCCCCACACACTGACTCGACACTCCCCCACACACTGACTCGACACTCCCCCCACACACTGACTCGACACTCCCCCACACACTGACTCGACACTCCCCCACACACTGACTCGACACTCCCCCCACACACTGACTCGACACTCCCCCACACACTGACTCGACACTCCCCCACACACTGACTCGACACTCCCCCCACACACTGACTCGACACTCCCCCACACACTGACTCGACACTCCCCCACACACTGACTCGACACTCCCCCCACACACTGAATCAACACCCCCCCTACTGAACTGACACTCCGCCACACTGAATCGACTCCCCACACTGATCTAACACTCCCCTCCCCCACACTGAACTGACACGCCCCTCCCCCACACCGAATTAACACTTCCCTCCCCCCTACTGAACTGACACTCCCCTCCCCCACACCGAACTGACACTCCCCTCCCCCACACTGAACTAACACTCCCCTCCCCCACACTGAACTGACACTCCCCTCCCCCACACTGAACTAACACTCCCCTCCCCCACACTGAACTGACACTCCCCTCCCCCACACTGATCTGACACTCCACTCCCCCACACTGAACTAACACTCCCCTCCCCCACACTGAACAAACACTCCCCTCCCCCCACACTGACTCAACACTCCCCCCACACACACTGAATCAACACTCCCCTCCCCCCACTGAATCAACACCCCCTACTGAACTGACACTCCCCTCCCCCACACTGAATCGACTCCCCACACTGAACTTACACTCCCGTCCCCCACACTGAATCGACTCCCCACACTGAACTAACACTCCCCTCCCCCACACTGATCTGACACTCCCCTCCCCCACACTGAACTAACACTCCCCCCCCACACTGAACTAACACTCCCCTCCCCCACACTGAACTGACACGCCCCTCCCCCACACTGATCTGACACTCCCCTCCCCCACACTGATCTGACACTCCCCTCCCCCTTACTGAACTGACACTCCCCTCCCCCACACTGAACTGACACTCCCCTCCCCCACACTGATCTGACACTCCCCTCCCCCACACTGATCTGACACTCCCCTCCCCCTTACTGAACTGACACTCCCCTCCCCCACACTGAACTAACACTCCCCTCCCCCACACTGATCTGACACTCCACTCCCCCACACTGAACTAACACTCCCCTCCCCCACACTGAACTAACACTCCCCTCCCCCCACACTGACTCAACACTCCCCCCCACACACTGAATCAACACTCCCCTCCCCCCACTGAATCAACACCCCCCTACTGAACTGACACTCCCCTCCCCCACACTGAATCGACTCCCGACACTTAACTGACACTCTCCTCCCCCACACTGAACTGACACGCCCCTCTCCCACACCAAATCAACACTTCCCTCCCCCACACTGAACTGACACTCCCCTCCCCCACACCGAACTGACACTCCCCTCCCCACACTGAACTAACACTCCCCTCCCCCACACTGAACTAACACTCCCCTCCCCCCACACTGACTCAACACTCCCCCCACACACACTGAATCAACACTCCCCTCCCCCCACTGAATCAACACCCCCCCTACTGAACTGACACTCCCCTCCCCCACACTGAATCGACTCCCCCACACTGAACTAACACTCCCCTCCCCCACACTGAACTGACACTCCCCCACACTGAATCGACTCCCGACACTTAACTGACACTCTCCTCCCCCACACTGAACTGACACTCTCCTCCCCCACACTGAACTGACACGCCCCTCTCCCACACCAAATCAACACTCCCCTCCCCCACACTGAATCGACTCCCCCACACTGAACTAACACTCCCCTCCCCCACACTGAACTAACACTCCCCTCCCCCACACTGAACTAACACTCCCCTCCCCCACACTGAACTGACACTCCCCTCCCCCACACTGACTTGAAATGGCTGCTGTTTTTAGCTATTTTTCCCACACAAACGTAGTGAATGGTGTTTGTGAGATTGACAGAATGTGTAGGAGGCGAGTGAGCGTGATGAGTTATTCTGAGGTTTTCTGAGTTATTCTGTCTCTGGAAACAGAACCAACGACAGAAACTCTGCCATGGAGACGGAGAGCTGGAAAGACGAGGAGCTCGCCCACAACTTCAGGAAAAAAATGACAAGGAGCATGAATCTCTGTTCCAGATAAAGAAATGGAGAGTGAGGACAGCGGCAGACGTTCACCCTAACTCACCAGGGTTTTATTATATTATTAATAAAAAAGTAAATAATTTCTTTATTACAGGAAGTGATCTGGTGTTGATACGTTACAGTGTGGTGCCTTTAAACACAGTTATTTCCATTCTGCTATAATGTTGTATAATCAGCAGGATTCAGAGTGGAATTAACATCTTAGTGAGGATTTAATACTGAAATTATCAGTCATCAGACCTCAGATGTAACACACACACACACACACACATACACACACATGCGCACACACACACACACACACACACACACACACACACACACACACACACACACACACACCCACACACACGCACACACACACACACACACACGCACACACACACACACACACACACACACACACACACACGTGCGCACACACCGACACCCACACACACACACCCCCATTTAATGTCTCATGGCTTTGCACAAAATATCTGTGCTGAATGTCTATTCTATATCTTCAGAATAATGAGTGCAGAACCTATTTTGTTAAACTATTATTAATATAAGAGACTCCTATTAGATTTGTTTTAATATGTCGTCTGGTTCAGACATAACTGTATGAGTCTTTTTATCAACACCATCACCATCCTGACCGTTACACTCTCACACACAGCTCCTTTACACACTCATACATGTTGTAATCAGCTGTGTCATGGCTTTTCGTCAAAAGCCGCAGCTTCAGTGCTTCATCACCGTCCCTGCAGCCAGTGGACAAGACACTAGAACACGAGCTGCTCGTAAACATACACTTTTTTTTCTTCTGTCTGTAAGAGCTGAGCGAACAGGAAGCTTTAACAGAGTGATGTGCTTGTGAA
>NC_083476.1:535000-537500 GCF_030014155.1 Tachysurus vachellii
TCTTTCTTTCTTTCTTTCTTTCTTATGTTGGATTCTGAGTCAAAGAAAGTGAATCAACTCCTTGTGACCAATCAAATTAGAGAATTTCACAGCACTGTGGTGTCAAATTATATGTTGTACAGTTTGATTGTGTTCATGTTCAGTCAGCAGAGCGATCAGGAAGCTCAGATCTTACAGAAGAATAAATAACGGGAGGTTTTAGACGTCTGACTCTTTTTATCACGCACCATTTCCACATCAGACACGGGCCCAAAGCTGGTGACGAAGATGTCCGTTTTGACCTCGGTGACAGGACCTGAGGACAAGATCACACGTCATGTGGAGTTAAAGATCTCAAATGTAAACGTATCTAACACACAGACTTCATCCTACAGAATACGTGAAGATTCCTGAATCATTAAATTATTATTGCTAAAAGATCTGTTAACAAACTGAACATCAAGAATCCGCATCAGCGAGCATTAAAATTCTCTAACAAATGAACAATATTATAAATATCGTTTACACCACAGAGCTGCCAAGTTCTGGAC
Organism: Tachysurus vachellii; assembly: GCF_030014155.1. Classification (NCBI taxonomy): domain Eukaryota; kingdom Metazoa; phylum Chordata; class Actinopteri; order Siluriformes; family Bagridae; genus Tachysurus; species Tachysurus vachellii. Next base: position 535,531 of record NC_083476.1, read on the forward strand.
TCTGATTGGTCAGAAGGTGGTGATGAATTCTCTCTAACAGCATCTCTGACTGCACAGCAGGTTTATATTAATGTACGCTCTCTCTACCTGTTTCCATAGTAACACCTCCTTACATTTTTTCTTGAAGTACGCAGAAGTTTATGTAACATACGGAAGGAGTCTCCAGTGTCAGTGCTCCATAACAGTCAGAGATAAAGCCGAAGTTTCTCAGTAACGTGTAACGTAAAGAGAGAGAGAATAAAGAGACTGCTGAGGAATTCGACCAGTTGTTGTTCTGCGCTAACGGAAGTGACAACAGGAAGTAAATCATAAAAAAAGTGTGATGTGTCGTTAATGTCATTATTGTTATGATGTGTGTAATAAATCATATGACACATGCTTTTATTTAACATAAACAATATTAATATCTCAGAAAATTTAAAGTAACTTCACTTCTGTCTTTGTGTCATTTTGGAATCAGACTTTTACACAAGTGTGACATCTAAACAGCCTCGTTATGGACAATCAAAAAATAGGACAGCATTTTAATGATCGTTACTAAAAACCCCGATTGTTATGATGTGACTTAATAATAATAATAATAATAATAATAATGATGATGATGATGTTGAAGATGAAGATGAGCTCTAAAGGTTCTAATGGTTCAGTACTCTTTACCTCCGAATCCAGGTCTCAGTCTGTTGTCGTATCCGTCCAGTAATCTGTCCAGAATCCGTGTGATGTTGTCCAGATAGACTCGAGTCCCACTCGGGCCAGATTTGGACCAAACTTTCCCTGCGCTGAGGCACGAGGCACAACGACATGACGTTATTTTAGCAATAAAAGTTTCTTAAAGTCATTTAATAATAAAGCAGAGTTCTTCAGACTTACCATGAGAGCAGAATGAGAGTGTGTATGAGAGCCATGGCTGGTCCTGAGCGTGTGTGTGTGTGAGTGTGTGTGTGTATGAAAGCCTCCTTCGTGTCAGCTGGTGGTGTGTACAGCTCATCGCTCAGAGGCGGATACAGGAAAAGGAGCACGCTTTCTGTGATTTTTGTGCTCGGCTGGAGAACCACGTCGTAAAACCAAGAAGACGAGTGCATTAGCCCAGAGTGCAGCCATGACGGCTAATCAGTTTACGCCCTGAACGTCTCCTCTTATTCACCTTTCATTAGGTTATCCTCTCACGTTTAAGTTCAGTCTGAAGTGCGTCAGACTTCTTTTTTACATCGTTAATACAGGGTCCGAGTGTGTAAAACAACTCCTCTGTGCTTTTACAGCTATTTTTAGAAACAGAAAGAGCTTAAAAAAAAATCAACCCAAAGTTCTCAGGCTGTTATTACATCATCAAATATAACAGCCAATCAGCTTCCAGTATGCAAATGAAGGCCAAGCAACACAGATTTAGCAGGTAAAGGATCTGATGGTTTGCTGATGCTCACTTTCACCGGTCACTTTGTTGCCCTCAGCTCAGTTGGTCTTGTGCCACTTCCTGTGGATTCCGTATTCATAATGCATTATAAATGTGTTAATAAGGTGTTACACAGCATACATGATTTCTAGTGCTTGAATAAACCAGTTACAAACATTCTACTTTATAAAGCATGAACAGACGACAACATTATACATTTATTTTGTTCAAACTTTGCTTAATAAAATACTTAAGTTTGGTTTAAGTTTGGTTTTTTTTTTTCGTTTTTTTTTTGTAAAATGTCCAGGTTCTGGCAGAACTCCTGCTGTAATAACTTCTTCTGTGCCTCGAGGGAGATCAGGAATCTGTTGTGATCTTCCTGCTGTGTGTTTGGCTGTAATTGTTGTTGTGAAAGGAATCTTTATGATAATAAAACCTCAGGATGATAAAACTCATCAAAACTCAGGCGGATACGATACACGAGCCAGCGTGGACGGTGTGGAATTGCTTGGTGTGGCATGAAAGAGAAGAAAAACGACACTGAGGTTTCAAACGGCGGCCCGTCGGCCATGCATTCATC
>NC_083476.1:542500-560000 GCF_030014155.1 Tachysurus vachellii
GTCATTTTATTTACACTTTAACAGGAAATTAAACACTTCCACTTCCATCCAAATCTGAATCTTCATGGAAGTTTCAGCAGTTACGATCATCTGATCCGTAATCAAAACCAACAAGGCGGAAAATCCCACAAAGCTGTTCATCACAAATTACACATGTTAAGACAAAAAGAGAGGAAGAAAAATAAATGGACTGTTTTTTGTTTTTTTTAATTACATCCTCATTAACATTCCCTCCATCATGCTAATGCACAAAAAAAACACTCGCTCTCTCATTATTATTATTATTATTATTATTATTATTATTATTATTATTATATGGGCACGGTGGCTTAGTGGTTAGCACGTTCGCCTCACACCTCCAGGGTCGGGGTTCGATTCCCGCCTCCACCTTGTGTGTGTGGAGTTTGCATGTTCTCCCCGTGCCTCAGGGAGTTTCCTCCGGGTACTCCGGTTTCCTCCCCCGGTCCAAAGACATGCATGGTAGGTTGATTGGCATCTCTGGAAAATTGTCCGTAGTGTGTGTGTGTGTGTGTGTGTGTGCGCCCTGCGATGGGTTGGCACTCCGTCCAGGGTGTATCCTGCCTTGATGCCCTATGACGCCTGAGATAGGCACAGGCTCCCCGTGACCCGAGGTAGTTCGGATAAGCGGTAGAAGATGAGTGAATTATTATTATTATTATTATGTATACAGTGTTTATATGATTTATTTATTTTCATTACATTACTGTACTTATTTTATATATACTTTAATAATTGGACATTTGCATCAGCTTGTAGTAAAGCACAAATGTATACAGTTTATAAATTATATATCTATTTTAGTAAATTATTATTTTCTAATTTATATTCCAAAAAAATGTATAAAAAAATAAAATAAACGCTGTTATTTGCCTAAATATTCACCTTCTGCTGTTGTGGAAATTCTTTATCAGTTCTGTTAGAATCAGGTCACTTTTTTGGGGAAATTTGTGTCCTAAACTGACTGCATCATGAAGACCAGCTCTGGAATAGTATTAATAAAGGTTTGGATAAAATGAATCCTTTATTAAAGAATGGAAACAATATTACAGAATGGTGGCCCTTTTCTTGAGGAGAACATCCACCAAGTCATGGAGCAGGTTCACAGGTAAAGAGGAGATTTAGGAGTTTCCGTGAAGTCATGATGAAGAGTCAGCAAACATCTTCCTCAGGTCTGACTTCATGTCCGTGTTTGTGGAGAAACTGGACACACAGAGCATGGCTCTCGGTGTGAAGCATGGTGATGGTGTTCTGCATCGTGTTCTGTGTTTTCTTTACATCAGCAGGGAAATGGAGCAGGGCTGAGGGAGGGGGGGGATGGATCGAGTCAATTACAGCAATCGGAGAAGAAAAGCTGTCTCAGTCTGTGAGGGAAGCAAAAAAATACAATTCTAAAAATCACAAATTGTTCCAAAACAAGAAATAATTTTAAAAATAACATTTTAGTAATCGTAAAATTAATTAATATTTTAAAAATCGATACAGCAAAAGGAGAACAAATAAATATTTAATACAAATGAAATGACCAAGTAAATAGTCATGAAATATAAATAAACAAACCAGAAAAGGGGGGCACGGTGACTTAGTGGTTAGCACGTTCGCCTCACACCTCCATGGTTGGGGGTTCGATTCCCACCTCCACCTTGTGTGTGTGGAGTTTGCATGTTCTCCCCGTGCCTCGGGGGTTTCCTCCGGGTACTCCGGTTTCCTCCCCAGTCCAAAGACATGCATGGTAGGTTGATTGGCATCTCTGGAAAATTGTCCGTAGTGTGTGATTGTGTGAGTGAATGAGTGTGTGTGTGTGTGCCCTGTGATGGGTTGGCACTCCGTCCAGGGTGTATCCTGCCTTGATGCCCGATGACGCCTGAGATAGGCACAGGCTCCCCGTGACCCGAGGTAGTTCGGATAAGCGGTAGAAGATAAGTGAGAATGAGAGTAAAACCAGAAGACAAAAACTCTAAAAAGTATTTTTTCTATAAGATGAAGTGACATTTATGATCTCACAGGACTGTGCATAACTTACTGAGATCTACAGAACATTTCTCTGGATGATTTGTGTTCTATTTCAACAGAGACCAGCTGAAGTAACATGTGTTTGGAGCCTGAACACAGAGACAGCAGGACTCGGAGTGTCTCAGGGCAGTGAGACTGAGCACTAAGATGAACACTGCTCTAAATGTACATAATGCTTCAGTTTATCTCTGAAAGCTCTTGTATCAGCTCGTGCCTTTAATCTGATTTTTATTGAACCGGAGAGTTGATATACAGTTTCTGTATTAAACATAACAGACACCAATCTGCTAATGGATGATGATGATGATGATGATGATGATGATGATGACTTCCTCTCTCACCAGCTTCTGGGTACAATGACAGATGAACCTCAGCATCTACATCCAGGAGGCTTTACGCTGTAGCCTGGTGTTCATCTCCAAACTCATCAGGTTTTCAGGTGAACTGTGTATCATTTTAAACACTGAGCGTAATTGGTGTGTATCAATAAAACATAACAACAATCAAATATCTGAAAGGTCTGGAAGGAACTTGCTTTTTTTAGCTAGATTTTTGGTGCTTTGCAAATCTCTCACTAATGCTAGTGTAAAGTCTGACATATAAACACAGGAAATTAGTGTCAAGGCTTAAAAAGACAACAAAGAAACCGGGAAAAAATTAAATATAATAATAATAATGATAATAATATTAATAATAAGTATTGTTATTTAATTACATGCTGTATTAAAACTCATTATTATTATTATTATTATGAATCTTACTGATGTTGTTGTTGTTGTTGTTTTATTGTTAATGTGTGTTTTTTCTCTCTCGCTGTTTCTTGCCCCTTTAAACGCCGCTCTCTTCCTCCGGCGGCTCGGACTCCAGTGCGCATGCGCCACACAGCACTCTCACCGCACCGGGCAGAAGAAGTTGCATCTCTTGTGTCTTCACACAAAGCTGGAAAATAAAATTATTTAAAAAATCTCACTTTTATATTTAAACAAATGTCGATTTTTCGGAGAAGAAGAAAATGGAGCTGGATTCGGATTTGGGTTTTATTCGTGATGGTGGCTGCGGTCTGTGCTCAAAGGTAACACACACACACACACACACACACACACACACACACACACACACACACACACACACACTGACAGTGTTTGTTCTCCTGAAGTGTGAATGATCCCAGTAACATGTCCCTGGTGAAGGAGACTGTGGACAGACTGCTGAAGGGTTACGACATTCGGCTCAGACCTGATTTCGGAGGTAAAACATTGTGTCTTTTTATTTCTGTATTCTACTGGTTATAACTGTGTGTGTGTGTGTGTGTGTGTGTGTGTGTGTGTGTGTGTGTGTGTGTGTAAGCGGTTATGAAGTGTGCGGACAGAGCGGAGCGGAGCGCGCACCTGTAGTGTGTTTAAATACATCAGCACTGACTCTCTGATATCTCTGACTCTCTGACTCTCTGATATCTCTGACTCTCTGACTCTCTGATATCTCTGACTCTCTGATATCTCTGACTCTCTGATATCTCTGACTCTCTGATATCTCTGACTCTCTGACTCTCTGATATCTCTGACTCTCTGATATCTCTGACTCTCTGACTCTCTATCTCTGACTCTCTGATATCTCTGACTCTCTGATATCTCTGACTCCCTGATATCTCTGACTCTCTGACTCTCTGATATCTCTGACTCTCTGATATCTCTGACTCTCTGATATCTCTGACTCCCTGATATCTCTGACTCTCTGACTCTCTGACTCTCTGATATCCATATCGGATTGATTATCTGTGATCATCTGGTATCAAAGTTCATGAGAGCGGTTCAGACCCGCTGGGGTGGATTCAAGTGCTGCTGCTGATTGTGTAGCTGATGATTGTGTAGCTGATGATTGTGTAGCTGATGATTGTGTAGCTGATGATTGTGTAGCTGATGATTGTGTAGCTGATGATTGTGTAGCTGATGATTGTGAGCAACAGAAGACTGACAGTGTGTCTGCACTCGTGTGGAGTCTGTGAAGTCAAATGCATGTGAATATGTGATCGTTCAGGATGTTTTGTGATGATTTGATGATGATGATGATGATGATGATGATGATGATGATGATGATGATGATCATTAATAGTATTGTAATTGTAATTATTATGATTCCAGGTCCTCCAGTAAGAGTGGGAATGAACATCGACATTGCCAGCATAGACATGGTATCAGAAGTCAACATGGTAAGTAGTGTGTGGTGTTAAATTTACTTACACCAAAGGGTTTGTGATTTGGGACCAAGACAAAGTCTCCTCCCCACGATCAGGTCCAGTGTTGTGGTCCTTAAACACAAGTGCACACAGATGTAGTCTGCTGATGTATATGTAGTCTTCTGATGTAGATGTAGTCTGCTGATGTATATGTAGTTTGCTGATGTATATGTAGTCTGCTGATGTAGATGTAGTTTGCTGATGTAGATGTAGTCTGCTGATGTAGATGTAGTCTGCTGATGCAGATGTAGTCTGCTGATTTAAGTAGTCTGCTGATGTAGATGTAGTTTGCTGATGTAGATGTAGTCTGCTGATGTAGATGTAGTCTGCTGATGCAGATGTAGTCTGCTGATTTAAGTAGTCTGCTGATGTAGATGTAGTGTGCTGATATAGATGTAGTCTGCTGATGTATATGTAGTCTGCTGATGTAGATGTAGTCTGCTGATGTAGATGTAGTCTGCTGATGTAGATGTAGTCTGCTGATGTAGATGTAGTCTGCTGATGTAGATGTAGTTTGCTGATATAGATGTAGTCTGCTGATGTAGATGTAGTCTGCTGATGTAGATGTAGTGTGCTGATGTAGATGTAGTCTGCTGATGTAGATGTAGTCTGCTGATGTATATGTAGTGTGCTGATGTAGATGTAGTCTGCTGATGTATATGTAGTCTGCTGATGTAGATGTAGTCTGCTGATGTAGATGTAGTCTGCTCATGTAGATGTAGTCTGCTGATGTAGATGTAGTCTGCTGATGTAGATGTAGTCTGCTCATGTAGATGTAGTCTGCTGATGTAGATGTAGTCTGCTGATGTAGATGTAGTGTGCTGATGTAGATGTAGTCTGCTGATGTAGATGTAGTCTGCTGATGTAGATGTAGTCTGCTGATGTATATGTAGTGTGCTGATGTAGATGTAGTCTGCTGATGTATATGTAGTCTGCTGATGTAGATGTAGTGTGCTGATGTAGATGTAGTCTGCTCATGTAGCTGTAGTGTGCTGATGTAGATGTAGTGTGCTGATGTAGATGTAGTCTGCTGATGTAGATGTAGTGTGCTGATGTAGATGTAGTGTGCTGATGTAGATGTAGTCTGCTGATGTAGATGTAGTGTGCTGATGTAGATGTAGTCTGCTGATGTAGATGTAGTGTGCTGATGTAGATGTAGTCTGCTGATGTAGATGTAGTCTGCTCATGTAGATGTAGTCTGCTGATGTAGATGTAGTGTGCTGATGTAGATGTAGTCTGCTGATGTAGATGTAGTGTGCTGATGTAGATGTAGTGTGCTGATGTATATGTAGTGTGCTGATGTAGATGTAGTCTGCTGATGTAGATGTAGTCTGCTGATGTAGATGTAGTCTGCTGATCAACAAAACTCCAACTTTTTTGAGCACAGAATGTTTAACATGAACATTTTTATATAGCGAGCAGGAGACAGAACATGAAATGTCTTTTCTTGAGCTTCACTAAACTAAACTAACACCGTCAGTGTTGAATTTAAACACCTACACCTGTGTTGTCTCACTATGAACAGTTTCTACTAACTAACACTAATGTTCTACTCAGAACCTTTAACACTTGGACACATGAGGAACCTTTACAGCTCTAATCTCTCTAAGTGGATCTTTATGATCATTCACATCAGTACCAGCAATAACTCCACCTACAAACTCTGAGGGGGAGTGGCCTATGTATCTGTCAGTCTCAGTGGAGGAGGCGTGGCCTACATATTTGTCAGTATCATTCAAGGGGGTGTGGCCTATGTTTCTGTTACTAGGTGAAGGAAGCGTGGTCTATGTATCTGTCACTCAGTGAAGGAGGTGTGGTTTATGTATCTGTCACTCAGTGGAGGAGGTGTGGTTTATGTATCTGTCACTCAGTGGAGGAGGTGTGGTTTATGTATCTGTCACTCAGTGGAGGAGGTGTGGTTTATGTATCTGTCACTCAGTGGTGGAGGTGTGGATTAACAGGATTAACACCTACAGTGTTCAGTGTTAACATTTGTGTAGAATTAAACACCAGCAGTATTTAACTGATCTGTAATTGTGTTTCATTCACACCTGCAGTGTTGAACTAACCCTTAATGTGTTCAGGTGGGATAAATGCACATGTGGATTAACAGCTGCAATGTTGAACTAAGACCTGCAGCGTTCAGATGAACACTGATGGTGTTGAAGTCACCTTTAATGTGGATTAACACATGCAGGGTTTAATTAACAGCTACCACATTAAACACCACACGCCCTGAATGTTCAGCTATAGTGTTGACTTATTTGCCATTGCATCTAGTTGGATGTTAATTCCCCACACCCTCCACACCTTCCTCATCTTCATCTTCTTCACCCTCCTCATGTCTGGTGCACCAGCTCTCTGTTCTGTGGTGTTTCAGTGTTCAGGATTGTTATTACAGTGCTGCTTGTTTTCAGCTCTGAAAGCTCTCTGGAACTGAAATGCACTAAAATGTGCAGAGATAATGAGACGAGGCCGGTGAGTAACGTCAGCTGCTGTCAGAGTGTTTATTGGGATTTGATGGTGGAGTGAGAGACAAGCGACTGGGAGAGTGTTGAAGTTTTTTCTGTATGCAACAGCACCCCCTAGTGGAGCTGTCTGGGTCTATATGAGTTGAGCTGTGTGTGTGTGTGTGTGTGTGTGTGTGTGTGTAGGTTTGTGTGTTAAAGCTGTATATCAGTGTGTTAAAATATAGAGCTTTGATAAAAAGTTCATGGTCCTTCCACTTTGCATGATCTTGTTTTATATCCTCACAATATCTTTATTTGCGTGTGTGTGTGTGTGTGTGTGTGTGCGTGTGTGTGTGTATGTGTGTGTGTGTGTGTGTGTGAGAGAGAGAGAGAGAGAGAGAGAGAGAGAGAGTTTAAATGATGTCATTACAAGGCCAGGGTCCATACCTCACTGCTCTGAAGGCTCAGCATTTGTACTCTCTCATCTAGATTAAACATTTCCTTTGCTGTACGTTAACGTTACACAGCCTCCCTGCGGCTAACACACACTCGGCCCTGACACTGAGTGAGGGATCAGTGAACACAGAGAGATTAATGAGGGGAAATAAAGAAACGCAGAGCTGGACAGGACCAAGGAGCTGAATACAGATAAATAATAAACAATCACATCTCAGAATGAAAGAAGTTTCCATAAATATATTTTTAGAAGTAGCAAATAATCTAAGAATCCTGTTATTACACTACTACTATTACTACTACTACTACTACTAATAATAATAATAATAATAATAATAATAATAATAATAATAATAATAATAATAATATGTTATTGGGGCACGGTGTCTTAGTGTTAGCACGTTCGCCTCACACCTCCAGGGTTGGGGGTTCGATTCCCACCTCCACCTTGTGTGTGTGGAGTTTGCATGTTCTCCCCGTGCCTCGGGGGTTTCCTCCGGGTACTCCGGTTTCCTCCCCCGGTCCAAAGACATGCATGGTAGGTTGATTGGCATCTCTGGAAAATTGTCCGTAGTGTGTGATTGCGTGAGTGAATGAGAGTGTGTGTGTGTGTGTGTGTGCCCTGTGATGGGTTGGCACTCCGTCCAGGGTGTATCCTGCCTTGATGCCCGATGACGCCTGAGATAGGCACAGGCTCCCCGTGACCCGAGGTAGTTCGGATAAGCGGTAGAAGATGAATGAGTCAATAATGTGTTATTGCTGTTTAACAGAATATTGTGATCATGTTGTCAATTTCAAAAGTTAAAAAATTCATGAAATCACAGACTGATTGTTGATTTGGCATTAATGTGACACTCGTTTTTTAAATAGACTTCTATCTATTTTCGATTTTATAAACAAATTAAAAGAATGCTAAACTGGTAGCTTTACACTCCATCACTCGTTAGCTTCATTAGCTTTACAGCGTAATGAGAAAACCTGAAGATGAAGTCAAACTGTTGCAGTGAAATTTTTATTTCTATTGAAGATTTCTTTAATGTTAAAGGTGGATTGACTGAAATGAGCTCAGGAAGTGTCCAGTAGGGATGATGTGATCACAGCAGGCTTTATGAAAGGTTAAACATGATTACCAGCTGTGGAGCTTCCTTTTATTGTGTGTTTTGGGAAGGTCGTGTTCTTCTCACTGCTTCGGGCTGCACATGATCCATGATGGAGATGCTGAAATACAAAGAAAAGAGCAAAAGTGAAACCCAGGGGTGAAGAGGTCCGGCACCAACAAACCGACTGGTTGTTCTTTTTAATTTAATATTCAAAACCATTTTGGGATCTCAGCTGGTTGATCAGATCAGAGATGATCCTTACAGTTAGATCCAGTATCTAGTACTCTATAGCTAGGAATAAAGCAGAACCAGTCATGATGGAGCAGTCAGATCTGGTCCAGTTTGAGATGAAAATCTGGAGTCTGTAGCATGTCAACTGGTACTGAAGTGTTTGTTTTCTAAAAAAAAGAAGTTCACCAGCACTGAGAAGCTGGTCTGATTTTTCACTAAATAAAAAAGTGAAGCTGTCGATGAGGGTGAAGATAAAGGTGAGCGTGTGATCTTCATTGATCCAAACAGGCTCACAGAATACAAAATCTCTAAGAGGAATCTTATGTTCTGAGGGTCAAGACATCGTAAAGAAAAGCTTCTCAGAGACCAAAAAAAAAGGAGCAAGAGAACCTGAGAACCTGAAAAGACCAAGAAATAAGCTGGAGATTTACTGTGATGAAACATCTAGAAATACAATGTGCTTAAAATGTCAACCACGACTGGAGAGATAATGATGTAAATGGACTGTTTGTGTTTATGTTGCTATGAAATCTTTAAACTTAAAGAGTCAGTTCCAGACTCAAGTGCAGAGCCTGAGCTGTAGAGACCATGAAGAGTCACAGTGCAAGACTGTAAACGTCTAGTCAGGTCTTGTTCTATGCCATAGGATCAAATTTAGTCTAAAGTCCACAGTCTAAGTCTGGAGTCACATCCAGAGGCCGACTCGAGTTCAGGGTCCCAAAAGGAGTCACATTCAACAGCCAAGGAAACACAATCTAAAGTTCTAAACCACAGAGTCCAAAGTCTAGTCCAGAGTCTCTAACATGCAAAGTCTGATCTTAGTCTAGAGTCTCTAACAGGCAATGTCTGATCAAAGTCCAGAGTCTCTAACAGGCAACGTCTGATCAAAGTCCAGAGTCTCTAACAGGCAGCGTCTGATCTTAGTCCAGAGTCTCTAACAGGCAACGTCTGATCTTAGTCCAGAGTCTCTAACAGGCAACGTCTGATCTTAGTCCAGAGTCTCTAACAGGCAACGTCTGATCTTAGTCCAGAGTCTCTAACAGGCAACGTCTGATCTTAGTCCAGAGTCTCTAACAGGCAACGTCTGATCTTAGTCCAGAGTCTCTAACAGGCAACGTCTGATCTTAGTCCAGAGTCTCTAACAGGCAACGTCTGATCTAAGTCCAGAGTCCAAAGCAATAAAGTCTAAAGTTCTAAACTGCAGAGACCATTTCATGTCCGGTGTCCCGGAGCACAGAGAGTTAAAATCTCCAGATGTAGTTCTGGAGTCGAGTCCAGAGTCCCAGCCTGTAGATATGGTGGAGATGTTCCACTTCAGTTTCAGGGCTGTAACTAGAATGATCCACCACCCAAATGATGCTTTAATCAACTGTTCTCATTGGACATCGCAGAGGGAGCCGACACAAGTGTGATATAGGAAGAAATATACACAAGGGAACTCTTAAAACTGTTAAATCTGTTGGATCTCCATGAACAAAATATTCTGCCTGAAAATCTTCACTTGAGAACATTATGTAACTCGTTGAGAACAAAATGATATGAGAATGATGGGATGGAAACCAAAAGCATCAACCCACTGAGGGTTGGATTCAGAAGAAAAAATTACAGGCAGATGCGACCTCCATGAATTTCATGACGGCATCTCATAATGGAGTCAGACGTGTGTTTGGCCCCGTGTGCCTGGTGGAGATGGTGTCCTCATGGGATCACCTCCCAGACCTGGATCAGAGCATCCGTGAGCTCCTGGACAGTCTGTGGGGGTTGTCGTGCCGTTTCACCATCACCTTATGCTTCCTAACCGATCATTTTCTGTTCCTCTTCTACACCTCATGTGTCCTGCTCTGGTGTGGAGTCTCTTAGCATTCTCTGTGGTGTGTGTGATCGACCCAGCCGCTGCTTCAATATGCTCCAAATACTAGTGAGATTCCTCCATATGGCTTTAATTAGATATGAATAAGGCAGTTTGCATGATGGCTCGCTGAGCAGCTGCTGTCTGAAAGAGTGTGGAAGACAAGATGAGGCCATGCTGATTGGATCTGTCTCTCTCTCTCTCTCTCTCTCTCTCTCTCTCTCTCTCTCTCTCTCTCTCTCTCTCTCTCTCTCTCTCTCTCTCTCTCTCTCTCTCTCTCTCTCTGTCTCTCTCTGTCTCTCTCTCTCTCTCTCTCTCTCTCTCTCTCTCTCTCTCTCTCTCTCTCTCTCTCTCTCTCTCTGTCTCTCTCTCTCTCTCTCTCTCACTCTCTCTTTCACGTCAGGCTAATATTGAAAATAGTCAATTACACTGAATAATCTGTTTTTTATCAGCTTCTCTATCTCTTCTCTATCTCTTCTCTATCTCTTCACTCTCTTCACTCTCTTCACTCTCTTCACTCTCTTCACTCTCTTCAGTCTCTTCAGTCTCTTATAACTGAGTACGTTTCTACTTTTTAAGCTAAGATCTTATCACTGATCGAAGTCAAAGTCAGATTATGAATCGTAAATTTAAAGCTGGTTCACTAGTTGAACTTTTCTGGTGTCCTTCAAATCAAGACACAATTCAACATGAGTCGAGTTGTGAGTCGTATGAATTCAAAGTGGAGTCGAATCACAAACTTTTCCTTTGGGGTGAAATCAAAAGCTTAACAGTCAAATTGAGTCAAATTGTGAATCATAAGCTTAAATCTGAGTCAGTTCATTGGAGAAGGAGGTCTACGACACATACACATCCTGTACAATCACATGTATTATTCTGAAGCTACACACGTTTTTATCCCTCAGGATTCATTCATTTATCACTTTTCCCTAATCTGCACATATTACACTGTCATTAACTTTCTATATTTCAGGTCAGCAGACTATTTTTATGCCTCATTATCACTTTCATTGCAGCTTTTAAATCCAAATTTAATCTGAATCACATCTCTGGATGTTTGTGATGCTCACTTTAAAGCTCCAAGCTGGAGGGAGAACCGGTGGATTAATGACTGTCAGCATGTGGCTGTAACCTTTACAGTGTGTGTGTGTGTGTGTGTGTGTGTGTGTGTGTGTGTGTGTGTGTGTGTGTGTGTGTGTGTGCATGTGTGTGCACAAGTGTGTGTGTGTATCTGGGTCTTCTTAAAAGGCTGTACATGATTCATCAGCATGAGTCAAGGCTGTGGGTTTAAAACCGTCTCTGATTATGTGAGCACGAGGCTGCAGTCATATTATTATACATTATTATATAATACAACAAACTCTACACAACTACACAACATCCAACAGAATTGAACAATGTTTTTTTTACTTCTTTGGAGATTGAAAATGCTGAATTTAGAGATGAGCGCTGTGTAAAGCTGGAAAACAAATCAGATTATCATAAGCCCTGTAAAGTTCACTCTCAGAACCCAGAATATTTATGTACTGTATGTTCACTAGCAGCTCTGTGTGATACGACAGAGAATAACACACCACTGTGGTGATCTTTCTGCACTACACAATATGTATGGTGGTGTGCAAAGGTTTACTTACAAAATATTAGTGTTGTATTAAAGAAAATAGGAAAATAAAGAACAATATTGACAAGGACATTTAAACAGTAATAAACACAGTGTGTGTTAAATATACACACAAATTTGTACAGTTTTTATTTTATTTAATTGTAATAATAAGTAGAGTTTATAGATAGGGTTTAATGATATATTTAATAACGAGGTCAAGTTAAAATGAAGATTTGTCAAAGTAAATGCTCAGAAACACAAAACTCCACTCATTGACTCAACAACAGGTTCCTTTGGGGTTCTGCTGCTGGTTTCTTGTAACATAATGTAGTGTAACGACTCGTGTAGAATCTTTAAGCCTTCCGCTAACAGGAAGAAGAGTGAAGAACCTGAAAGCTTTCTAAATGTTCTAAGAGCTCACACACATCTGTTTTTGCTCCTCTGAGGATTTCTGTGTTTCCAGCGTGAACCTCCAGCTCCATCGGCTCCTGTTCCGTCCACACGCTCACGCTTTCCCGTCGTCTGGAACGGAACACGGCACCTGTCATGTGGTTCTGTGGCATGGAACCGGATGGACTGTGAGACAGATCGCTGTTTACTCAAAGTCTTTTAACAACAGACTTTTATTGTGATGGAATAAAGAAAGCGAGAGATCACACTGTTCTTCTGTCACATAAATAATCAGACAAAGTGATGACACTAAAGACACTAGAGACTCCTTCCACAAGGTGTTTCCACATCTCTATTTAAGGGCATCATTAAAAAGTAAAAATAACACCAATATATAAAATAAAAATACATGTTAAAAAAGAAAAATATAAAAAATCCTGGAAATGTGCTGATAAATGTAGAATTTATGAGATGAAACATTTACATGTCATTATAATAACAGACAGTCTGAACTCCAGCGTTTTTATATTAGACACACTGGACTTTAGACGCTGATCTGAAGTGGAATTAAAATTGTTTTGACTTTTTTTAAATAAATGAACATGTAATGTGCATAAAATCATTTGTCATGTTGGAGCAAAGTATTTAATATTCTGCTGCCTCATTTGCATATGTAAATCTGGTCAGAGATAGAGAAGGAACTTTACATTTTCTGAAAATCATTCAGCTGTTCATTTTTTATTCTTAGTTAAAAGAAATAAATAATGCTGTAAGCTGTAGTGATGTGTGTGTGTATGTGTGTGTGTGTATCTGTGAGTGTGTGTGTATCTGTGTGTATGTATCTGTGTGTATGTGTGTGAGTGAGTGTGTGTGTATCTGTGTCTGTGTGTATATGTGTGTGAGTGGCTGTGAGTGTATCTGTGTGTGTGTATGTGTGTGAGAGTGAGTGTGTGTGTCTGTATATGTGTGAGTGAGTATGTGAGTGTGTGTCTGTGTGAGTGTATGTGTGTCAGTCTGTGTGTGAGTGAGTATGTGAGTGTATCTGTGTGTGTGTGTGTGTGTGTGTGTGTGTGTGTGTGTGATTGAGTATGTGAGTGTATCTGTGTGTGTCTGTGTGTAAGTGAGTATGTGAGTGTATCTGTGTGTGTGTGTGTGTGTGTGTGTGTGTGTGTGTGTCTGTGTGTGTCTGTGTGTGAGAGTGAGTATGTGAGTGTGTGTGTCTGTGTGTGAGAGTATGCGAGTGTGTGTGTGTGTGTGTGTCTCTCTGTGTGTGTGCTATGTGTGTGTGTCTGTGGGTGTGTGTCTCTCTGTGTGTGTGTCTCTGTGTGTGTGTGTGTGTGTGTGTCTGTGTGTGTGTGTGTCTCTGTGTGTGTGTGTGTGTGTGTGTGTGTCTGTGTGTGTGTGTGTGTGTGTGTGAGATGCATTGAGTGAAAGGTTTTGTGTGTAAAATCATTAAAAGTTAATAGAATATTGCTGACACAGCAGCAGTGTGTCTCAGGTCCCTGACTGAAGATCTGTCTGGATTTATTTGTTATAAAGGAGCAGCTGTGAGTTTCCCAGGTGGAGGCCGGCGCTCTATTCTCCATTTACACCTCCATTACGCTAATGAAGGGCGATCTGAGCGAGCGCAGTAAGCACCCTGTTTAGCTGCTTGATAATTGTGGTAATGGCCGTCGGTGCGCTTTAATGTTCCCTCGTTTCCTTTTCCGTCCACTTTGATCAAATTTCAGAACCGCAATAAACCTTTTTTACGCTCCTGCTCTCATTATCCAGTTAATGAAACACGCCAAGGTTTTGTTCCGTTTAAGAGCCAACCGACGTTAATGGGAACGTTAATGTTTTCTCTCAGAACCAATTAACAGGAGGTCGTAGATCCGCAGACTCAGGACTCCATCTGTGTTCTCCATCTGATTGCTCTTAAGCTCCTCACCTCCACGTTCCTCCAGCT
Organism: Tachysurus vachellii; assembly: GCF_030014155.1. NCBI lineage: Eukaryota > Metazoa > Chordata > Actinopteri > Siluriformes > Bagridae > Tachysurus > Tachysurus vachellii. The sequence goes on from NC_083476.1 coordinate 556,792, forward strand.
CCTGATGGGAGTCTCTGTGAAATGAAGTGGAGACGCTGCAGCATGAAGATGCTAAACAAAGCCTGCGGGTTCTTCGGGTTCTCCCTCTTCTCCAGACTGCTGTTCTGTCTGCAGAACCTTCTTAAAAGCTAACGATCAGAGAGTCCACTTCCAGGATGTGTGTCACTGAGTCCAGAGTGATTCAGGTCTACATCCTCTTCTGTGTTTAATATTTAAACCTCTGACTGCATTAAAGAAGGTTCTTCAACAAACAAACAAGCAAACAAACAAATTGATTTATTATAAATTATTACTTTAAATTATTGAATTACTTTTTTTATTTTATTGCTTTTAAATTATTATAAATTATTACTCTTTATTAATATTTTTTATAAAATAAAAATGTATTAATATTTGTTAAAACAATATTTTTATTAATAATTAATAATTAATTATTAATGAATTACAATTAAGTAATTTTATATATATATATATAAAATATATATAAATTAAACTTATAATTACTTATAATATACTTATAATTAAAAATATATACTTATATATAAAATTTATATAAATATAATTTAGAAATTAATAATATTTATTAAAAATGTATTTGAATAAAAATAAAACTATTAATATTTGTAATAAATTAATTTATTACAAATATTACTCTATACATTTAGTAACAGTGTAGAACATCTCTCTGTGCTGCTACATGAGTTTGTAGAACTGTATTTTATAGAGTTTATATCTTTATAAATTATAACATTTCAAACAAAATATTTCTATAAAATATTTAATAAACACAAAGGAAACAAATTATAATTTCAATAGAATTAAATAGAAATAGATCAAATTTAATTTATCACAAACACATTTAATACATTTTAAATAATCAGTAAATACATAAATACTACAAAAGCAAATAAAATAAATTTTATGAAGTTAAATAAAACCCTTCATATGATCTACTGAACTGTCAGTACTGACTGTCAGTGGTTCTGTTTGCTGTACTGACGCAGCCTGGATCATTCTACATGTCATTAATTCAGCTTTAAACTGCAGTAGAATTTTACATTAACATCATCACGACTCGTGTTGAGTGTCTGGTGACGGAGTTGATCATTAACATCATGATCTATAACTAACTCATAACTATGTTGTGAATCTTTATTTAGTATAAAAGTCTGGATGAAGTGATGGCAGTGACAAGAGAGAGCGAGAGAGAGAGAGAGATAAACGAGTCTCAGTTCAGTCAGAGAAAAAAAACACCATGAACTGAGGCGTTAATCTGGTTTAGGGGTTTTTATTACAGTGACATTACTGATTTTACACAAAACAGGGAAAACACGTCACATGTGAATTAATAACAGGTGAGAAGAGGCAAGAACACACGTGTCTCATTAACACTTGTCTCCTAACGCCCGGCATGGCTAAATACACGTGACAATTAACACGTCAGGAACAGGTGTGCAGAGGCGGGGAGTGGGAGACGCGGGGAGGGGCAGACACGTGAAAAAGCACATAAACAAATGCACGTGACTGGATCCTGACACACAGGAACAGTTTGACCTTCATCTTTTTAATAAATAAAATTGTAAAAAAAAGAAATGAAGAAAAAAAAGAAAAAAATTAAACAATAAAATAATCATTAGAAATGGCTTCTTTTAAAAAATGTTGTAGCTTCATGCTAATGCTAATGTTAATGCCATGGTAACAGTGAGCTGGATCTGAGACGGAGTTCAGCCTGAAGTCCAACACGTTCACCTCAACTTCTTCTCTCAAACTCTAATAACCTCAGCGTTTTCATTATTTTACACCAGTTACCATGGCGATGTGACTGTGTGTGTGTGTGTGTGTGTGTGTGTGTGTGTGTGTGTGTGTGTGTATCATGGGTTCCTCTGTTGCCTGGAGACAGAGATGGAGACAGAAGTGTGATAATGAAAATAAATAAAGTATCGAGCTTTACAATGTGTGAAGAAAAATTCAATATATATTTATTTATATATCAGCTGAAGAGTTAAAAAAAAGTTACTGCGAAAGTCTGCGAATGATCCTTTAAATAAATAAATAAAGTTTAGTAACAAGATGGACTGAAAACTCAGGAGAGATCTTTGAGATGTTGAGTTTAATATCTGTCCTCATTCATGATCTTTTACTTCCTGAGCTGAAGACACTTAATTAGATTCAGCTATTTGCATTGACTCCGCCCACTAATTTACAAACACAGAGAGTCTTGGAGGTGTTTCTCTGGCTGTTTGGTCTGCACTATAAAGCGCTCGTCTTTTTCCATAAATCTCGTCCTCCTTTTCTGTCCTTCACTCTCATTCTGCCTGAGCCAACTCTCCCCTCTCCCGTCGCTCATATCACTTCCTCCTCCTGTCTCTAACATCCTCTCCATCATCATCATCATTGCTCTCTTCCAGATCCCTTTGATCAGCTGCATCTGAAAACACTCGTGGATTTTCAGCACTGAATTGAAGCTGCTTCCTAAAACCTCGGCCAAGATTTTTAATTAACAATTCGGCCGAGCAGCTGGAGACGTTCACCTCAGGAAACTGGGGCATCATCTACAGAAACGAGCGTGTGTTAAAGCTGTAACCTAAAGTATATCAGCCGCCGCTGGAGCTTTTAATGTCTGCTAACTTTAGCATTCGCTTTATCTGATTTATCTGGGTTTTTATTTTGTCAGGTGTGTGGGACCTAAAGGATCGTTTTCCATCGTGCACTTCAAATAATGACCAATAATATTAATAATAATAATAATAATAATAATAATAATAATAATAATAATAATAATAATAATAATAATAATAATAATAATAATAATAATAATAATTAGTAATAATAATAATAATAATTAGTAATAATAATAATAATAATAATAATAATAATAATAATAATGTTGAACCATGAAGGAAAATAAAAAACTCCTAAAAAAGAAACTAAATCTTGTAAATAAGAAAAACTAAAATAAGAAGAAAAAAAACAGAGAAAGTGAAGAGATTCATAGAAAAAATGCACTTTTAAAAAATATCAGGAAAGTCAAATGGAAAAAATGACCAAAATTAATTTAAAAGACAATAAAAGGAAATCAAATAAATGTTAATAAAACAATTTATTAGACTTGTTATTAAAAAGAAACAAACAAACAAACAAACAAACAAACAAATAAATAAATAAATAAAGATCCGGTCATGATTGTAATTAGACAGAACGTGTTAGTT
>NC_083476.1:565000-572500 GCF_030014155.1 Tachysurus vachellii
AATCACCAAAACCTACATTATAAACTGAACTGTGTTTATCAGATGAATCTCTCACAGCTTCCATCGTCTGGGTATAAACTGGTAATTAGTCTTTGTTGCTCATGAAGCAGTGATCTAAAGTAACGTAATGAGCAAAGTGTTAAAATTAATGATGTGTGACAACATCATAGTGCCTGAAAGCTGTTAAACTGAAGACAGGAGACAGTGAGACAGGAACCTTTAAGTGAGACAGGAACCTTTTAGGGATGTGGTTACTATGGCAACTGATCCAAACTAAAGCAGTTAAAAGGTACCTGAATATATAAGGAGTATGTATATATATATATATATATATAAAACATTTGTAATCATCATCAAGACGCTGCATGAACCTACTGAAAATCCTGGAGGAGCTGCTGAGTTACTGAGAGTGAAGGAAGGATGAAGGAGGGATGAAGGAAGGATGAAGGAAGCCATATTTCTGTCATGTCTCTGTGTGAAACATCTGACAGGTTAAACACGATGAAATCTTACGCCTCAGCTTTAGGTTTTTGTTTCTCCCCCTTTTCAGTCCTCTCTTTATTCTCTCTCAATAATACGAAGTGTAAACTCCTATGTGCTGAAGAGGTCATGTGACGTCTCTGACACTGGAGACTCCTTTCCTGAACGTTACTTGCGTGTGTTTGTACTCCAGACTGAGGGTTCAGCTCTAACTGTGACATTAAAGGGTTAATGAGCTGGAGGCAGGTTTACAGAAGTCTCACTAGTTTTCCTCCAGTTCAGCGTTTAATCTGTAAAAAGCCTCCAGACGTTCCTGTGAATAAAACTCTGATCTACATACAATACGCTTCTCCACTGGGCTTCTGACTGCATCGGCGCAGAACAACACCCGGAGCTACGCACAGCTCTGTCGGATTTGGGCCGAAACGTCTGCAGCATCGTCTCCTTCCTCTGGGCGTGTTAACATTTCTACACTGTGACTCCTGCTTAATCTCTGATCATGATTTATTACACCATCATGATATTTTGGTGAGAAAATGACATTTTTAGCAGAAGCTATTTAAAGTGTAACTGCGAGGGAAACTGGGATTCGAGGACATCCAGAACACAGATGAGGAGATACCAGACTTCCAGATTTCTCCTCATGAGGTTCTCTCACTTCGACGGAATTTTTAAAGTGTCATCATTTATGGACCCAAAAAAAAAATGTGATCTAATAAACACATGAATTTTTAATGTTTATTTCTATAACAGTAAAAGAAAAGTGTAGACTAATTAAACCAAGCGTGTGATGAAAACAAACATGAATATGTAAATGAATAAGTATATTAAAGCTGATCTTCATGAATAATCCAAATTATGCTTTATTTTATTTTTAAAAGGAATTCATGTTGTTTTAGATAGATACACATATATATATATATTCCAGATAAATGCACTTGAGCATTGTTTCTTTGTTTGGTTTTGTTTTTTCTTTTTTTTCCGTCAGAGTTTTAAACTAAATTCCACTTAAACCTGTCAGTTTAATTCACTTTAGTCTTTAGTCTTCTTGTTTGTCTTGATGTAACACCAGGTTTTTCTGTCACTATTCCAGCAGGTGTGTAATATTTATGAGCTGAGCTGTAAATCTTCTGCCCAGTTTCAGTGTAATGTGATTAATGGACTGTATCTGAGGTGAGGAACTTTATGGACCGTTTAGTTTTAGTCCAACTTTCGTGGATTTTGACATTTTTGTGGCTGAGCCGTGGTTCTCAGGGCTCGTGGGTTTATCTCTCTCGTTTTCTTGGTGAAACTTTACCTGTCCTCAGTAAGAGTCCTGAAAACTTCATTTACGCATCAGTGCAGGAAAAATATGATGAATATGGAGAGCAGAGTAAATGTGGTGTAAAGCCGGTGCAGCTTCTGCAAAGGCAGCTTCATTGTTCTATTTTTTTCAAAATTTCCTCATTTCTTCCCTCTTTTCGCCTTGAGCTTGCTCAACTCCATGATGCTCATTATCTCAGAACGTGTGACAGCCACCTCCACTGAGCAGACAGGGGACTGAGGGGTCTGCAGCTATTTCTGCAACACACACACACCTCATGGGTCACGTACGGTTTAACCTGTGAGACCTGTCACCTCTTTACAGACAGAAATATGAGGTGTAGAGAGAGAGAGAGAGAGAGAGAGAGAGAGAGAGAGAGAGAGAGAGAATCATACTACAGTAAAATTTTAATTCATCTAATAGAATTATAACTTTTGGGATGGGTGCATTGTTTTTAAGTGAATGTCTCTCAAGTGGAATATTTATGCTGTGTCTCTAGCAGACGTTCTCTAAAACCCCTCACCTGTCCACCACACCTTGTCCCACCACACACTGCTGTACAGTGATAAGTGATAACATCTGTGTAAAGTGCTAACATAGTAAAAGAGATTAAAAAACAAAGTGATATCAGAAAGTAGGTTGAGTTAACGGTCTGGAGATAAACATCATCCAATAACTATTGTTAATGTAGCTACTCCACAGGGGTATAAAAACTTTTGAGTCATAATGGAGTCTTAAAGAAATGAAATAGTATTGATGAGTGTAAAATATTTCCCTGTGATGAATCAGATATCGATGTGTTTAGTGAAGACACAGCACTGTACACCAACACAGGATTTCTCTTTCCCTCTGTCTTTTCCTCCTGCTATCCTCCACTAAAATCTCTGTGCTTCCTCCACAGGACTACACCCTCACCATGTACTTCCAGCAGTCGTGGAGAGATAAACGGCTCTCGTACTCGGAGATCCCTCTGAACCTTACACTGGATAACCGTGTGGCTGATCAGCTCTGGGTCCCAGACACTTACTTCCTAAACGACAAGAAGTCCTTTGTTCACGGAGTGACAGTGAAAAACAGGATGATACGCCTCCATCCGGACGGCACCGTGCTCTACGGACTGAGGTATGATGTGTTATGGAGTATACATATTTATGTGGTCTGAGTATAGTGTGAGTACAGTGTGTACAGTGTGAGTATAGGGTGAGTATAGTGTGTACAGTGTGAGTATTGGGTAAGCATAGTGTGTACAGTGTGAGTATAGTGTGTGTACAGTGTGAGTATAGTGTGAGTACAGTGTGAGTATTGGGTAAGCATAGTGTGTACAGTGTGAGTATAGTGTGTGTACAGTGTGAGTATAGTGTGAGTACAGTGTGAGTATTGGGTAAGCATAGTGTGTACAGTGTGAGTATAGTGTGTGTACAGTGTGAGTATAGTGTGAGTACAGTGTGAGTATAGTGTGTACAGTGTGAGTATTGGGTAAGCATAGTGTGTACAGTGTGAGTACAGTGTGAGTATAGTGTGAGTATTGGGTAAGCATAGTGTGTACAGTGTGAGTATGGCGTGAGTATATTGTGAGTATAGTGTGTACTGTGTGAGTATAGTGTGAGTATAGTGTGTACAGTGTGAGTATAGTGTGTGTACAGTGTGAGTATAGTGTGAGTACAGTGTGAGTATTGGGTAAGCATAGTGTGTACAGTGTGAGTATAGTGTGAGTATAGTGTGAGTATTGGGTAAGCATAGTGTGTACAGTGTGAGTATGGCGTGAGTATATTGTGAGTATAGTGTGTACTGTGTGAGTATAGTGTGAGTATAGTGTGTACAGTGTGAGTATAGTGTGTGTACAGTGTGAGTATAGTGTGAGTACAGTGTGAGTATTGGGTAAGCATAGTGTGTACAGTGTGAGTATAGTGTGAGTACAGTGTGAGTATAGTGTGAGTACAGTGTGAGTATAGGGTGAGTATAGTGTGTACAGTGTGAGTATAGGGTGAGTATAGTGTGTACAGTGTGAGTATAGGGTGAGTATAGTGTGCACAGTGTGAGTATAGTGTGAGTATAGTGTGAGTATAGTGTGTACTGTGTGAGCATAGTCTGAGTATAGTGTGTACTGTGTGAGTATAGTGTGAGTACAGTGTGTACAGTGTGGCTATAGTGTGAGTATAGTGTGAGTATAGTGTGTACTGTGTGAGCATAGTCTGAGTATAGTGTGTACTGTGTGAGTATAGTGTGAGTACAGTGTGTACAGTGTGAGTACAGTGTGAGTATAGTGTGAGTATAGTTTGAGTATAGTGTGAGTATAGTGTAAGTTCCTGTGGTGTGAGTATAGAGCGCGAGTAGAGTGTGAGTATAGTGTGAGTACAGTGTGAGTATAGTGTAAGTTCCTGTGGTGTGAGTATAGAGCGCGAGTAGAGTGTCAGTATAGTGTGGGTATAGTGTGAGTATAGTGTAAGTTCCTGTGGTGTGAGTATAGAGTGTGAGTATAGTGTGAGTATAGTGTGAGTATAGTGTGAGTATAGTGTGAGTATAGTGTGAGTATAGTGTAAGTTCCTGTGGTGTGAGTATAGAGTGTGAGTATAGAGTGTGAGTATAGTGTGAGTATAGTGTAAGTTCCTGTGGTGTGAGTATAGTGTGAGTATAGTGTAAGTTCCTGTGGTGTGCGTATAGAGTGTGAGTATAGTGTGAGTATAGTGTGAGTATAGTGTAAGTTCCTGTGGTGTGAGTATAGAGTGTGAGTATAGAGTGTGAGTATAGTGTGAGTATAGTGCAAGTTCCTGTGGTGTGAGTATAGTGTGAGTATAGTGTAAGTTCCTGTGGTGTGAGTATAGTGTGAGTATAGTGTGAGTATAGTGTGAGTATAGTGTGAGTATAGTGTGAGTATAGCACACTGGCTAACAATGATCACATGTTGAGGACTGATGGTGATAGTATTAACACTGTTAGTAAAGCATTAATAAACATGTTGTGACGATGAAGATTCTCAGAGGTGAAACTCAGGTATAAATGTTAATGTTCAGTATCTCAACGTTAGTGTTTAGTCTGTGTGTGTGAACACTGTGTGGTTTATGATGCGATGATGTGATGTATGATGAAATAAAAACCCCGACGGTCACATGGCTTAATGTCAGTCTATAAATCACTGCAGTGAGAAACTGACAGCAGGTACAAACCATAATCACACACATAAATCATCCACTTTCTGCTTCTGCTTCTGTGTGTGTGTGTGTGTGTGTGTGTGTGTGTGTGTGTGTGTGTGTGTGTGTGTGTGTGTGTGTGTGTGTGTGTGTGTGCGCATAAGTTAATCTTTGCATGATGTTTTTAATTTGAAGTAACATTAATTATTTATTAATTGACTAACATTAACACTGTCATTAATGGTCTTAATCTTAATCAGAGTTAAATAATTTAAACACAGAAACTGATAAACTAACTGATAAATTCTAAGAGATATAAAGGTGTGTGTGTGTGTGTGTGTGTGTGTGTGTGTGTGTGTGTGTGTGTGATATTCTCTATGTTTTGTTGTCCTGCGAGTTTGAAAATGTGTTAAATAATGTTGTAATTAAGAGAAAAGAACAGCTTGACCCCTCCTGTGTTTTTTCCACACAACAGTCATTAGAAGAGAAAACTCACACGTCACAAATAAACAGTGCAGGTTTAATCATCATCTCTGAGCAACATGGAGTTATAACACAGTTACTCAATGTTACTCATCAGACTCACACACAGACTTTAATCACAGCGTTACTGAGACACACACATCCACATTCAACATGAACATCACATGACCAGGGCCACGCCCACTAAACTACCACATGACACATGAGGTCATTAAAATAATTTGCATCATATTGAGTCTGATTTACGGCCCAGAAATTTCCATCCTGAAATTTCTAATCTAATCATCATGATTAATGTGAACAATATCCGACACGGCTGCTGTGCGCACACACACACACACACACACACACACACACACACACACACACACACACACACACACACGATGAAGATCCACCTTTTCATTCACACCAAAATCCTGCCTGCATGCCAGTAAATAAACAAGTGTGTATGTCTGAACACCGGCCCTCAGCACTTCCTCAACACCAACGTTAACTCAACACCATGCTCACATCCTCACTCATTCATTTAGTCAAACACACAAATCACATTCCAGAGCTCACACAACAACCTCAATATCAAAAGATATAAAGAATTTATATAGAAATTAAAGCTTTAAAGAATAAAGACATCACAGAAAGAAAATGTCACAGACAGGCAGGGAGACAGACAGTTGGGCAAAACTAGGGTTAACATAACATGCAGACATACACACACACACTGAACATAACATACACACACAGAACACTAAATATACATACACACACACACACACACACAGAACACTACATATACATACACACACACACAGAGACAACATTACATATACACACACACTGAACATTACATATACAAAAAAAAAACTGAACATTATGTACACACACACACACACACAGAACACTACATACACACACACACAACACTACATATACACACACATGCGCTGAACATACACATACACACACACACAGAACACTACATACACACTGAACATTACATATACACACACACTGAACATTACATACACACAAACACACTGAACATTACACACACACACAGAGACAACATTACATATACACACACACTGAACATTACATATACAAAAAAAAAACTGAACACTACATACACACACACAACACTACATATACACACACATGCGCTGAACATACACATACACACACACACACACACACACAGAACACTACATACACACTGAACATTACATATACACACACACACTGAACATTACATACACACAAACACACTGAACATTACACACACATACACACACACACACACACACTGAACATTACATACACACAAACACACTGAACATTACATACACACCCACACAACGATCATTACACATACTCTCTCTCTCTCTCTCTCTCTCACACACACACACACACACACACACACTTTAAACATACATTATACACATATTATACTCTTCATCCCAAACTCTCTGTGGATTCTGAGTGTTTTATTATCAGTGTGATTTCATGCTCACTCGATCCTCCTCAGTTTAGTTCATCAGTTTCCTTCCCAGAAACAGCAGAAGCCCCGAGGACAAGTTTCTTAAACCTCCTTGACTTCCTCAACTCAGCTGTTCTAGATGAGCACGTGCTTCATTAAATAAATATGCATGAGAGCATCTCCTAATTAGCCTGAGATATGAACTTTATGTGGAGTCTAATTACTGTAAGAGGAGAAGAAGCTGAAAGACTGCATCAGAGAGGAGATAAGATCAATCAGGGATGGAATAGAGTGGAGGAGAGAGAGAGGGGAGGGGGGGGGGAGTGGGAGAGAGTGGAGGAGAGAGTGGAGGAGAGAGTAGAGGGGAGGGGGGAGAGTGGGAGAGAGAGTGGACGAGAGAAAGAGTAGAGGAGAGAGTGGAGGAGAGAAAGAGTAGAGGAGAGAGTGGAGGAGAGAAAGAGGAGAGGAGAGAGTGGAGGAGAGGAGAGAGTAGAGGAGAGAATGGAGGAGAGAAAGAGTGGAGGAGAGAGTGGAGGAGAGAGTAGAGGGCAGGGGGGAGAGTGGGAGAGAGAGTGGAGGAGAGAAAGAGTAGAGGAGAGAGTGGAGGAGAGAAAGAGTAGAGGAGAGAG
>NC_083476.1:577500-642500 GCF_030014155.1 Tachysurus vachellii
CTTTAGTGCTCTCGCTCACCAACCTTCACCTTCTGCTGCCTGATAATAATGTTTTGCAAAAGAAGAGTAAAGTTTATCTACAAAATGCTGGTCTTTAAGCAGGCAGGTTTTTAGTAGCGCGTGTGTGCAGACTTTGTAGCCTAACTAAGAGCTAACACTGTAGTGTTTACTTTCACATCCTGTGAGAAATAAGATTTTTTCCCACAGTATTTGTTCCAAGTGACAAAGTTAATCTGGGCTCCAGGTTCCAGCGTATATTAGGTAAATTTTCTGCGCCGATGAAACAGAACGAGACGAACCACGCAGCCATCGGATCCAATTTTCCACCCTGTTTCCAGCTTCTGTGCTGTGAGGATGTGTGTTTGTGCTGAGTATTCCTCTGCATCAGTCGCTCCTGTTCTCCGTGTGTGCCTTGTTCTCCCAACAGGAATAGGATTAAAGTGGCTTTGAACTCCGCGCATCAAAAATTTATTTCCATCTGCGTGCCGGAGCTGTGCCTTAGACACCGCTCGTGTTTGTAAGGTGTGTTTGTCTCGCTTAAAAAACCGAGCGTCGGGTTTGTGTCAGGATCACGGATGAGTGTCACGATCGTTCTCTTTCAACCAGCGACTGCTTGAAATGACACAAGTTTTATTATTTATTTTCAAAAGAACTAAAATGGAGCAGAATTTAAGCAAGTGTACAGACTCCGAGTATTCACAGCTGCTGAGCAATCTCCTTTTCTCTCAAACCATTAGTGTGTGTGTGTGTGTGTGTGTGTGTGTGTGTGTGTGTGTGTGTGTGAGAGAGAGAGAGAGAGAGACTAGTTTTTGCAGTTAAGGCTCTGTACATATTTGCACTGCAGTTAGGAAGAGACAGAAAAGAGGTCAGGTCAGGATTAACGCTCCAGCGAAACTCTCTGCGACGTCCTTGCCAGAAAAAATTGGAAGGATTTCAGCTTTTCGTCGTGTTCTAGTCGTATTTCTCCACGAGCACATCTGCCCTTTCTTAATCCTGTGTCACTGAAGGATTTAGGGAGAAGCATGGTGTTTCTCTCTCTCTCTCTCTCTCTCTCTCTCTCTCCTTGATTTAATGCCTTTCTCTGTCTCAGACTGGATTACAAAGTGCTGAGTCTCCTGGTGTGTTTTCAGTCATTTCTGCTCCACATGCTACAGCTTTCAGGACAACAAGCAGAAAACGTGAACAGATTTTACTCAAACACGTCTGGGTTTATTTTCTACATCAGCAATACATCAGAAATAACTGTTCTGTTTGACCTAAAGGTGTCTGAGTTATTCTACCCAACTGACTCTAGTCAAATGAGTCTCATCAAACTTAATTATCTGACTTGATTAACACCAGCAGACTTTCCTCACACAGACTCCATCCAGTTCAGTTATAATCAGATGAGTCCTGACTCCACCTAACTGACTCCACCCGCTAAATGATTCATTTAATCTGACTCCATCCAAATGACTCCACACTTCTACTTAAAGTACAAGTATTTAATTTCATTTGGGGAAAACAGGTGGAGATATGAAGATCTGTTAGGATCTGGGGCAGCATGATACGGAAACGGTTTTCGTTCTAATTTGCGTGATTTATTTTTACGTTATTTATCCCGGATTTCGAAACATATATTTCACATCTTGTCCCAAATCACATCTAAATCCCAGCACTTTCTCCTGTCCGTAGCCTGTTAAATAAACATGTGAGGAGTGGGATGTATCTCTCAGCATGTTCAGCTTTTATGACTTTATTTCTGGCAGCCCGTTTGCAGCACTTCTTCCTAATTAAGCCCAGTGACACCTCGTTATACACCACGCTCAGACACGGCCTCTTTACATAACGTCTAATTAATTACAGCAGCCACTTTTTTTAACGAGGATCTGTACAAACTGCCTGATCTGCATTATTAACTAGAGGAGAATCGATCTCGCTGAATGCCCTCGTGCACTAACCCCGTCGCTTGTTCTCTACAGATGGCTACACGACGGACGACATCGAGTTTTACTGGCGAGGTGAAGACGGCGCTGTGACAGGGGTGGAGCGAATAGAGCTGCCTCAGTTCTCCATCGTTGAATACAAGCTCATAGCCAAGAAGGTGGTTTTCTCTACAGGTGAACAAACTCTGCAGACTCTCTGTGATGCTGTGAGAGATTTCTTTATGGACATTACAGAGATAAACTAACGAATCAGAACACAGTATCTATTCAGGTTGAGCAAAAGAAGTGCAGATTTAATTAAATTCATAAATATATATAATGGAAAAATCAAGCCCACATTTTATCCCACAGAGTTCTGGACTCTGATTGGTCAGAAGGTGTTGATGAATTCTCTCTAACAGCAGCTTTGACTGCAGCTCAGGTTTATATTAATGTTCTCACTCTGATGCTGTACGGTTTACGTAGTAACAGCTCATTTCATTCATTCATTCACTCATCTTCTACCGCTTATCCGAACTACCTCGGGTCACGGGGAGCCTGTGCCTCAGGCGTCATCGGGCATCAAGGCAGGATACACCCTGGACGGAGTGCCAACCCATCACAGGGCACACACACACACTCTCATTCACTCACACAATCACACACTACGGACAATTTTCCAGAGATGCCAATCAACCTACCATGCATGTCTTTGGACCGGGGGAGGAAACCGGAGTACCCGGAGGAAACCCCCGAGGCACGGGGAGAACATGCAAACTCCACACACACAAGGTGGAGACGGGAATCGAACCCCCAACCCTGGAGGTGTGAGGCGAACGTACTAAACACTAAGCCACCGTGACCCCCAACAGCTCATTTACAACGATAAATTATCTGTGTAGATAATAAACTGATTCCAAAAAGTTTAATCGCTGATATGTTGTTTATTTATGTATCACATACGGAAGGAGTCTCCAGTGTGAGCTCTGTGTCTCAGTCAGAGGTGAAGCTGGAACTTAAAGTTCTCCACATCTTCAGGACAGAAGAGTTTACACGTCTTTGTGTTTCTCAGTAACAAGCTGAGATTTACTGTAGATCTTATTCATTAAGACAATAAAGAGAGATAAAGAGAGACTGCTGAGGGTTTAGACTGCAAACAGGAAGTTACTTCTCTGATGGAATCTGAGGAATAAAACACTTTATGGACCTGCTGTTAGGGGGAAATAATCAACTGTGGATTAAAACAGCGAAATGTGGAACTGACTGAATTTTTTTGAGGAATAGATATTTGAGGAATCTGTGATGGTGCTTGGACTTTTATATTGAAAATTGGTGATTTGTTTGTGAATTTCGCTCTTCATCCTCACACGACTAATTCACTACAACAATTAAAGAAGAAAGGAAGTGAAGAGGAAGTGAAGAGGTGGGGAGGAAGTGAAGAGGTGGGGAGGAGGTGAAGAGGTGGGGAGGAGGTGAAGAGGTGGGGAGGAGGTGAAGAGGTGGGGAGGAGGTGAAGAGGTGGGGAGGAGGTGAAGAGGTGGGGAGGAGGTGAAGAGGTGGGGAGGAAATCCGTGTGCTTTTGCATAGACATGAGAAAGACGCCTGTGGGATTCCTGAGTGGACCAGTTTGTGAAGTTGTGGTATATCCCTTTAACAGGGGAACCTGCAGAACTCCATGAGGAGCACCGAGCTGCACAGCTTTGTGTTTTCTTTGATTTAATGAACCTGATTTAGTTTAATTGCAGCAATGTCATTAGCTGATTCAGGTGAGGTCATTTAGAAAAAGAAGAAAAAATAAAAGTGAAGTGTTCTGCAGGGACATGCAGGAGTCTCCTGAAGAACATTAGCCTATGCTGAGGAGAAGGAGGAGGAGGAGAAGATGGAGGAAGATGTTTTTTCAGCATGACTTACTGTACTGTACATCACAGGAGCATAAACTCCACATCTTGTTCCTGAGGAACCACAGAGAAGTGTAAACTCTTCTGTCCTCTAAAGTTCCATCTTCACCTCTGACTGAGACACAGAGCTCACACTGGAGACTCCTTTTATATGTACTACAGAAGAGAGAAGTTCGAGAAGTTACACGAGTGTTCGCTGTACGCGTCCCTGTGAACGTGCTGTTACTATGGAAACAGTCAGGTATCATAAAGACAAAGAGGACATGAATATAAAAAGTCGGTGCTGGTGTTAGAGAGAACTAATCAACATTCTGACCAATCAGAGTCCAGAGCTCAGCAGCTCTGTGGTGAAATATTAAATGATATGCAATAGATTTTTACAGATCCCTTTTTTACAGTGAAGCATCAGGTAAACGTCTCAGGATCATTTCATAACATGTAGAAATTTTAACTGTACCCTCTGGCAGAGGTATAAGTAAAATATGTTAATCACTTTGCTGTGTTCCTCCAGGAGCTTATCCTCGCCTGTCCCTCAGCTTCAAGCTGAAGAGAAACATCGGCTACTTCATCCTGCAGACCTATATGCCCTCTATCCTGATCACCATCCTGTCCTGGGTCTCCTTCTGGATCAACTACGATGCCTCAGCTGCCCGAGTCGCTTTAGGTACAAACACCAACACTCACTGTTTACTCTAACGCCAGTCTCTGTGTTAGCATGTTTACTATGCTAATGCTAGTTTTAAGTTAGCATTTAATCTGTTGTGTTATTAATTTGTTGTGTATGAAACTGTTGTAGCTGAAATTCTAATAACAGAAAGATTGAACCGAATATAGATTCAAACTAATGTTATAATAAATTATAATAAAAATGTGGCAGTGATGGGAAACATTCAGCTCAGTGAGTTAGATGAATTGACTCTTTTGAATCTTTATATTGAATCATTATAACGTGTGTTTTTAGTGTGATGCTGTCACTTAAACTGTTTAATAATTTAACTCTTTACTAATTAAATGAATATTATACCTTCACACCTCATTCACACGGGCGAGTCACAGGTCTAAAACGTGTCGAATCTTCTATGAACAAACGACTCCTCGTGATAGTAATAAACATGGCTTCACCTGCAGCGAATCAGAAAGTTAGCATCACTGCGTTTCTCAGCTCAAACTACTGCAAGTGCAAGAAACTTTAACACGCTGCCAAGTTCTGGACAAACGATGTCCTTCTGCACACAAGGCTCATGGTTTGTGGTGTCACTCTGATGGATCACCTGCCGTTTGTTGCCAGAACTGAGACAGTAATGAGACTCTTTGAGTTATAGAGTCATGAACTGGACACGATTGAAGAGAATGATTTACCTCACTCATTGTTTATCCCAATGACGTCATTAAACTGTCAGAAAAACGCTGGTCACTTTCATCGCTGTCTGTAAGTCTGGGGGATCGGATCCAAATTAGCATTAATGAGAGTCGAACCAACCACCAGCTGATAAACAGCACATCACAGACACTCAGATCGCTCTGAAAACAGCAGGAACTGATTTTATTTTTGAGATCTTGTATTTTGTCATCCTGATAGCTAACTGAATTCAGGTCAGCCTCCAATCAGCAAGAGCACACAATGTTTATTTCTAGCGTGTGTGTGTGTGTGTGTGTGTGTGTGTGTGTGTGTCTGTGTGTGTGTGTGTGTGTGTGTGTGTTACATAATCCTGCATGACAGGGAAAAATACAGGCTGTCAGTGAATAAAAAAAAGAACAAAAATATGTTGAGAAATCTTAGCGCTCTGCTGAGAGGGAATTAAGGAACTTTTACAGCTCGGCCTCGGATCTAATTTCCATCACTAACTAAATTTATAAATTTATATTACTAACTAAAAATAAATCACGATTCACATCTCTGTCACAACCAGCGCGTAAAGCTAGTGTTATTGTAAAAAAGGTTAAAACAAAGGCTTTTTTATAAATAATGAAAAATGTCTGCACAGGTATCACCACCGTCCTCACCATGACGACCATCAACACTCACCTCCGAGAGACGCTCCCTAAAATCCCGTACGTCAAAGCCATCGACATGTACCTGATGGGCTGCTTCGTCTTCGTCTTCCTCGCCCTGCTCGAGTACGCTCTTGTCAACTACATCTTCTTTGGACAAGGACCTCAGCGGCAGAAGAAAGCAGCGGAGAAAGCGTCCAATGCCAACAACGAGAAAATGAGGATGGATCCCAACAAGGTATGAATTTATACACCTTTATGGAAGGAGTCTCCAGTTCTCCACATCTTTAAGGCAGAGGAGTTTACACTTCTTTGTGGTTTCTCAGTAACATGACAAGCTGTCAGTTTTGTCTTAAAGAGAAACAAGAGAAGCTGCTGAAACATACAACTGTACAGCCAAAAGTATGTGCACCCCTGAGTATCACACCATGTGTGTGTTGAACATCTCCTCCTAGATCGATTCCCTCTGCTGCTCTAATCAGCTCCGGTCTTCTGGAAGGTTCTCCACTAGATGTAGGTTTGAGTCTGTGAGGATTAGTGATGATTCAGATACAAGAGCATTAGTGAGATCAGACGCTGATGTTGGTGAGGAGGTCTGGGGTTCAGTCGGTGTTCAGTGGTGTTGAGTCAGAGTCAGGGCTCTGTGCAGGACACTCTGGTTCTTCACTCCAACCTTCACATCGACACCATGTCTTCATGGAGCTGCTTTGTGCACAGGGACATTGTCATGATGGAGCTGAGGTTGGACTCTGAGTTCTACCGAAGATAAACAGTAAAGTTACACACAGAGACGTTCTGTACAACTGTGTGACTCAGAGATTGGGGAAGAAACACACACGTGTGTGACGGTCAGGGGGCACATACTTTTGGCCACAAACACCATGTTTATCAGTTAGATAATGTATGTAGATTTACTAACCCTGTGTATTTTCAGGTTGTGTATCTGAATGTGTTTCTGTTCTAATCATTTTGTCTGGTCAGTTTTCATTTTATAAATGTTTATAAATGTTTATAAATGTTTCACTAAACAGCGTCACAGAGCTGATGTCCAACAAAGAGAAGAATAAAGGTGACGTGTTTCAGTGTTCTGTACATTAAACTGCCTCTGATCAGTTAGTCCTGCATTTTAATATCATATATAAACAAATAAGCTTTAGGTTTATTCTGAGTGACGTACAAACACAGAGACGAGAACCCAGAACAGTTTCACACACAGAACCTTCCTCAGGAGCCGAACTGCTGAAGAACCTGTCAGAAGTTTAAATCCAGCTAACTCAAAAAATCTCACTGTTAATCATCAAAAATTACATTTAAAATGTGAGATTTTTCCCCTAAAAAGATGTTTATTAATGTTTTTTTCAGGTAAAATTCTCTTGCTTTCATCAAGCTGTTTCTTTTATGGAGAAACCGTTTGTGAAAACGACTCAGTTTTCGTATTTCTGTTTACACAAAATAAATTTCCTTAATATTTTTTTTTTTGTAGCAAAGTGAATAAAAACGTGTTTTTCTCCGGTGACCAACGTTAAGACGCCGTCTGCTAAATTGTTTCTGATTAAATTCTTAACACACAACATGTTGTCTGGAGTAGAATCTTTAATGCTAAAATAAAAGGTGATAAAATTTCAACTTTTATTAACTTGACATAAAAAATAAAAACTTTTTTCCTGTCTGAGAATAATATTTATACCAAAGTAACTTTAAAATGAAATTTCTGACTTTATCTTTATCTCTGACTTCTGTAGAAAAAAAAAAACAACAGCGATATTAAATATAAAGGATGAATTTTATCTGTAGAGATTGAACAGAATTTTTTACATTTTGTTTATTCTCCATCACTGGGCTTCTTCCTGTTTGCCCTCGTACATTAAAAACTGACACGCTGACTAAAGCTCAATGTTACTGAACCCGGCCTCAGATCCTGAGAGCAGCATCAATGTGAGTGGAGAACCTGGTGGTCCTTGGAGGAGCTGACGGTGTGGTTTTGTGTGCTTGCAGTGGTTGATGGGAAATGTAGTTCAGAGAAACGATGCTCTGTATGCCAGAATGAAACCCAGGGATATTGACGCTCATGACTCGATGTGGGAACCGATCTTTGTGGACGATGCTGCAATAGGACTAGGGGATCAGAAAAATAAGGTATCATGTGATGAGTCATGGACGAATCCATCCAGCTGGTTCTTCTCTTTTGGTTTCAGAGCACAGTTTAGTTTCTGTTTTTTCTTCATCGCTCCATTGCTTGTCCTCCACTCGCTCCTCATTACACATCCAACAGCTCTAACTGAACAACAACAACAACACAGGATTTCCTTTAAACACACACACACACACAAACACACATACACACACACACACACACACACACACACAGAGTGAGTTCCTGTAATAAACTGAACAAACTCCAATGGAATCTCGGTTATTCTTATAGATCTTTATGCTACTCTCCAGTTTTAACTTTAAAGTGAAGCTTGTTATAATCGTGTTATAATCATATTATAATTGTGCTATAATCGTGTTATAATCGTGCTATAATCATGTTATAATCGTGCTATAATCGTGCTATAATCGTGTTATAATCGTGCTATAATCGTGTTATAATTGTGCTATAATCGTGTTATAATCGTGTTATAATCGTGCTATAATCATGTTATAATTGTGCTATAATCGTGTTATAATCGTGTTATCAACGAGTTTAAAGCTTTAAAGCTTTAATTCAGCTGCCGAATGTTTATTTCTGGACGTATTTTATCAGTTATATTCTATATAATTATTTTATTAACATTAATTACTTTATAATCTAAATGAAACATATTGTTTATATATTATTTTAATTATGTAATTTCTGTTTTATTTATATTATTAGTTCATTATTGATTATTAATGTGATCATATTTACATAGAAATCTGTTTAAATTATTATATAATGTTTATATTCACAGTCTTTAACATTTCTTTATTCAACAGGCAGAAAGTGAAATTTTACATCTGTTTATAAAGCATTATAAATATTTGTAATATACATTTGATTAAAGTCCTGATTGTTTTTTATTAATGTTGAGTTTAAAGTTTATATTTCAGTTTTAATATTTTAGAGAAAAAATGAAATTTAAATTTAAACAACTTGATATAAATGATAACTTATTATAATTTTATACATTTTATAAAATATACAGATATTATAATGACGTCCTGTCGAGTTTTTAACCTTTTAACTGCTGAACAAACAAAATAAAACAAAAGGATTCAACTGGAATTCTTTTATCATTTGCACTCTGCGACTCATACTCACAACCCTGTGACCATTGTGCTGTGTGTGTGTGTGTGTGTGTGTGTGTGTGTGTGTGTGTGTGTGTGTAGCACTTGAAATACAGCAAGTGTGTGAAGTTATGATAAAAAACCTCTTTTGTTATTTAGTTACTCATCTACTAGAGCTTTATTAGTTGATATAACATGGAATAATTCATTAAAAACAGAATGCTATAAAGACGTGTGATGATCAAACCCACTGACCATCTGCATTTCCAGCTAGCATTAGCGCTTTAACTTGTTCATTATTTGCTTTGTATGTAAAAATCTTAGAACTAATTTCTCTGTTCTTTCAGATGGACCCACATGAGAACATCCTCCTCACACCTCTGGAGATGAAGAATGAGATGTCTCCATCTGATTTAGCTCTGGGTCTCGGCGACCCACGCAACACCATGCTAGCGTACGACAGCTCAGCGCTACAGTACCGGAAAGCGGGTCTGGCTCGGCAGAACTTCGGACGGAATGTGCTGGAACATCACGTCACTCAGAAGAAAAGCCGACTGCGGAGACGCACCTCGCAGCTGAAGATCACTATCCCTGACTTGACTGACGTGAACTCCATTGACAAGTGGTCGAGGATGATCTTCCCCACCGTCTTTTCCTTTTTCAACATCATCTACTGGCTCTACTATGTCAACTGAGATCAACCTTTCATTCTTTTCTCCTTTAAAGTTTTAATTTTGTTTCCTGATGTTTATTTTGGTAATTCTGTGTTCCAATACTGTTCAGAACACTCCCTGCTTTACAGAGGTGTGGATGAAGGTGTAGGGATTAGAGTGTAGGGATTAGGGTGTAGGGATTAGAGTGTAGGGATTAGGGTGTAGGGATTAGGGTGTAGGGATTTGAGTGTAGGGATTAGAGTGTAGGGATTAGGGTGTAGGGATTAGGGTGTATGGATTAGGGTGTAGGGATTAGGGTGTAGGGATTAGGGTATAAGGATTAGGGTGTAGGGATTAGGGTGTAGGGATTAGAGTATAAGGATTAGGATGTAGGGATTAGGGTGTAGGGATTACTGTGTAGGGATTAGAGTGTAGGGATTAGGGTGTAGGGATTAGGGTGTTGGGATTAGGGTGTAGGGATTAGAGTGTAGGGATTATGGTGTAGGGATTAGGGTGTAGGGATTAGGGTGTAGGGACAAGTGAGGCACCAACAACAATGTAGCTGAAGTTCACTAACTAGTTAATATCTATCTTGCTAACTAGCTGTCAGAATTAACAGGAGTTTGAATTTGAATGTAGCGAGAATTTACTGTATTTTTGTTTGTTTTTATTTTTGTTTTTTGTTATTTTTTGCTATGTTTCGACATTAAGAGTTTTAGAACAAACCTGACGAGGAAGTGTTAATTACAGCAGTGGAACACAGAAGAAGATTTCAGTACCTTAAAGTGTTATGTTAGTTTGTCATGAATCATTCCTTAACTGCTGGCTAAAGGAACTGTTTACAGTTATTTATTTATTTATTTATTTATTTATTTATTTATTTATTTACTTATTTGTTTGTTTATTTGTTTGTTTGTTTATAAATACACACTTTCACGTCCTCTTACGAGAACAAACTGCCAACCAGTGAAATTATTTTGTTATAATCAATTTTTTTCTATACTTGATTTGTGTTATTTTAGTAAAATATAAATGTTGTATATAATTTACCTTTTCTTTTTTTTACATAGTTAGTTTGAACATTTTAGTAATATATTAATAAATAGTTACATTTATTTCACTGCAGAAACCAAGGTGCTGTTCTTCACCTTCAATAAACAAGTTAATTAAATGAATTTTAACTAGTGAATTAAATGTGTTTATATCCTTGGACACTTTGAGTCTCGCACTAAAACTCTGAACAGAATTAAACACAGCCAGCAGTTAAGGAGTCAGTGAAAAAACTAAACTAATAAAATTTCTTGCTCTTTATTTTGTAAATAAATGTTGTATAGGATTGTTATATGTATACAATAAGCATTATTATTATTATTATTATTATTATTATTATTATTATTATTATTATTATTATTATTATTATCATTATTAATCATATACGCGTGTGTTTTCATAGGGAATGATGTGTTTCTGTATAAAGATGTGAGCTAAATGCCTGATTGGATCAGAGACAGAGACACTGCTGTGTGTTCAGTTTATTTTATCAGGAAACTTGAATTTTTTCTTCTTACCTTTTCTTCTGACTCAAGAGGATGTAAAGATCTTTCTGTTTAACCTTCAGACTAAATGCCTGTAAATGATGAAGCACAATACTGAGTGGAGTGAGTGAGTGAGTGAGGAGAAGAGACGAGGTCAATAACACTCTCTGTCAAGCTTTTATTCCTGAACCCTTACATATGCACTTTCTGTAATCAGCTTTGTTTTTTTATTTCTTCTCCTAAAGCTTCATAAGCATCTAATAAAACTTCTCATGAATCTATGGTGAATTATAAACATTGTATAAGCAGGAACACGTGATGTTTCTAGATCACTTCCTGTGTTTTTACACGTGTGTCAAAGTCAACACTTTCTGTTTCACTACTATTATTTACTTCATCACCAGATGCTGTTTCCACTGATGCATTTAAACAGCTGTCGTTACCACGGTAACATTTAGTCTGATGTTGTTTCTGCAGATGGTCATAACTTGTTACCATGGTTACATTCAGCCAGACATACGGAGACAGAAATCATTTCACTGTCTAAAGATGTTTCCATGGTTACTTCATGGAAGTCATTGTTCTCGTTACATGACTGATGAAGTTTTCATGGATGCATTTAGTCCTAAATCGTAGACCTAAATTAGTCGTTGCTATGGTTACATTCAGTCCAAAGTCCTTTCTAACATTCAGTTTAGACTGCAGTTGTTTCCATGGTTACATTCAGCCAGAAGTGCTTCCAGAACATATCAGCACGGGCTTCTAGCGGCCGTAGTTTGTGTAGTCGTAGTATTTAAAGTCACTTATCATCATCATCATCATCATCATCATCATCATCATCATCATCATGTGACCTGCACTGCTCTTCACTGATGACTTTAAAGCATATTTCAGTTATATATTTAATATTTATTAGCAATTTGAAAAGTTTAGCACTGTCATAACCAGTACTTAGAAGACCCCAAGCTAGCTAGCTAACATCCTGACTGCTAAACGCTTCACTAGCAGCTGCTGTATAATTTATTATTTATAGATCACATAAATCAGAGCAAAACGATTAAACAGGAAGTGTGTGGAAGTTAGCGTGCAGAGTGTGTTGTCTGGGAGCGACACAAACCAGACGTCTGGATCATTTTGCCCTGGTTTCTTTATTTCTACTGTGTTACTGTTTATCATTCAGATGCTTTATAAACCGTCAGTGCTGATGTTTTTCTGTTGACTGTGTTATTAGCCAGAGGACGAGAGCAATCAGGGCTTCCTGAGAACGTCAGCTCTGTAAATATGACGTCATGCTAAAAGCCCATTTCTGTAAATACAACTTCAATTTCTAATGTTTTATACTTTATAGTAACGGCATGGACTACAGCAAAATGGACAAATCAATAATGTAGATATTCTCCAAAACAACAACAACAACAACAACAACACAAAAGCCCTTTTTCCCCGAGACAGAATGTTCTGATTGCTTTGTGCTGCTGATTTTATGACTTTACTGAAACGTGTATGAACACTGGAAAATAAAATAATCTACATCAACTATTGTGTGTTCTAGTGTTTTATTAGAGTCATTAGAGTTATTAGATCACGTTCTATACAGTTCTAATACTGTAGGACAAACTAGACATGAATAATACATTTTGGAAACATGGAGCAGAGAAACTGTAGGTTTCTTTAAGAAGTTTCTCTTCCCTTTTCTCTTCCCTCTTCCTTTCTTTCTTTCTTTCTTTCTTTCTTTCTTTCTTTCTCATTCCCCTCTTTGAGACGTGGAGAACGTAACCCTCATAAACATGTTACAGTTCTTTATTTGTCCCTTTTGTGAGAAACCTTTAGACGTCTCTCCAAAACCACAGAAATCCAAAAGCATTCCATTCCAAAAGCTCTTCACCCTTAATGAGGTGTTCAAAGAATTCACTCCTCCATAAATAGGATCCCTTTCTCAGAAGGACACGGTCTTTTAGGGTACTTTGTAGTACCTTTTAGGGTTCTCCTCACTTTGTGTTAGAATTTAATTGTGAATTCATAAAATGTCACAAACCTCATTGTAATGCATAGAAAGTCCACTGACTTCAATTGCTTGAGATTCGGAGTCACAGTCGTTCAGTCAGGTGAGTTCATAATATATATGAATATTAAAATATACAGAATATTAGGCCACGCCCACAAGCATATGCATGCACACACACACACAAACACAGACACACAAACACACACACACACATTGTAGTGGTGAATGTTTTTACACAGCCTAGCTTTATAGCTGATAGATGTAAAAGAAGCTAATTTATGAATTAATGTTATTAGTGTTAATGGAGTGGAGATTTATTATTTTTTCAGAGTGTGTGTTTGTGTTAATCTGAGTTAGCATGAGGCTTCGTCTTAAAAAAACACACACCCTCGCACACACAACATGGTGAATAAAATGTTTTTATGCTAATCGACATGTGCAGAAATATGGAGCGTTAGTGCTTTTTGTTCTCCGCTGAGTCATTGGCTACGACGCAGCTCTCAGTGTTGTCGTTATCTCAGCTCAGCATGCAGTCGTGATGAAGTGGACCATTTGCTCATCACTGATCCCCACCAGAGAAACACACGCCACACACTCACCAGTCAGCACACGACTGTTCTCCCCACACCCTCACAGTGACTGTGGAGAAGTTAGTGTTAGCAATGACGCTGTTCAGTCTTTTATCTCTTTGACTACGTTCTTGTCATTCATGTGAACAGAGTCACGTCCTGCATCATATAAGATTTCAGCATCAAGTGATCGGAGATTTTATCAGTTTGATACGAATCAGCAAACAACTGGCTGTAACGACTCCTCAAAACAATCCGACGGCACGTGTAGGCCGAACTTTCTTCCATTCTTTTTTCATTCTTTGTCTAGGGTTACACAAAGACTAATACATTATTGTTTCTATAGCAACATCTCAGAAATAGTAAGAGGTAAAGCTACAATACTTTGTGATTCTTATGGAAACGTTTTATTTATCGACTTGAAGAGAGAATAAAGGTTTTAACGGTTCACACTTGCTAAAAGAGACGGACGAGACAACAGGACTCGTTTTGCAACATTTCATGTACATAAATGGATAAAAGTTGCTCTCTAATAAATAGTAAAATAATAAAGCACTCTGTCTTCATTATCTTAGCGCTCATTAATCTGGACAAAAGAGTGTGTGTGAGAGAGCCGGCTGTTTCTCCACAGGAAGTGTGTGAGTTTACAGAAGGTGTGCTGTTACTCCAGCTCTGAAAAGACCACGTCTCCTATAACAAGAAGAATATTTCCATGAGAAGACTTAAGAGCAGCTGGTAACAAGGGTTTTGTTCAAACCTATTTAAGAACATGATGCTATAAGGTCCAGTGCTAATCTAACAAAACTGACACTAAAACTGTATTTGGAAATCACTTCCATTGGGGTTTAACAACTTTAGCTTCTAGATTACAGCGTTAGCTCCCATAATACAGCTCTGAGATTAGTGAATTATCTCTCAGATCTCCACGTTATCTCGCAGATCATCTGTCAGAGCTGAGCCTCAGATCCTCGAGTTAGCTTCTAAATTACAGCACTGAACCACAGATTGTACATTTAGCTCCTAGATTAATAAAGTACCTCCAATATTAACAAAATAAGAGTCAGAGTACAGAGTTGACCCGTAGTTTATTGAGTCTGCTCCCTCGATACTACGCTAGCACTGAGCTAGCTTTCAGCTTATTGAGTTAACTTTTGTACACTTTTCTGTCACAGTTGCAGTCAGACTCTCTCCACACTCCACATTCCATGTGTACAGGAACTTTAGCAGGAAAAAATAAAGTGTGAAAAAGTAATAAATTTAATATTTTTGGATACTTTGGAAAACTTTTTGGAAAATTTCCATTATTCTATTATTCATAGAGTGCTAAAGGTCTGGTTTGAAAGACCAGAGTAGGTGTTTATACTGTACTTACTCGTAGTTTAGCATGCTAGCTCCCAGTTTACTTAATAAAATCCTACAATAACCAAAGGGCCCTCAGATTAGCAAAGTATCGTTCAGATCAGGTAATTAGCCCCACATTAACATTACATAACCTTTAGAGTGATTGCTCAAGCAGTTATAGCTCTGGGTTGCTGATCATGGTTCAAGCTCCAGCACTGCCAAGATGCCACTGTTGGGCCCTTGAGCAAGGCCCTTAACTCTCACCACTCCAGTGGTCCTGTATCATGGCTGACCCTGCACTCTGACCCCAACCTCCAAAGTTGGGATACGTGAAGAAAGAATTTCACTGTGCTGTAATGTAGATGTGACAAAATAAAGCCTTCTGTTTATTCTATATACTTTATTCTATATGAGTGCCCTAGTGCCCTAGTGCCCTAGTGTCCTAGTGTCCTAGGAATCAGCCACCAAATTAGCAAAGCACTTTACAGTTG
The DNA here is from genome assembly GCF_030014155.1 of Tachysurus vachellii. Classification (NCBI taxonomy): domain Eukaryota; kingdom Metazoa; phylum Chordata; class Actinopteri; order Siluriformes; family Bagridae; genus Tachysurus; species Tachysurus vachellii. Next base: position 593,141 of record NC_083476.1, read on the forward strand.
AGCAAATTAGCTGCTTAGATTAGAAACTAGCTCCAAAGTTAGACCCTAGATTACAGTAGAAGAGGGGGGGAATTTTAAACACTAAGTTGCCTCAGCACCTTGCTCTTGCCTCCTGGGTGTCTGATATATTTTGTTCTGATTTGATTAGACGACACGTCACAGTTTAAATAAAAGCCTTGTGTGGTTCTGTGCTATTGGATTGTTGACAGATGGCAGAAAACATTGAACAGGTTATAAAATCCTCCCACATCACCCCTGTGTTTGTGTTCTGATGTTCTGTATAAAACCCAAATTGAAATTAAATTAAGCATTTGATTCATTATTGTACTGAGACGGAACGTGTGACTTTTTTTTTTCATTTCGATATACGGCATCACATCTGCTGCTGGCAGCCTTATCTTCCGTATCCAATCAGTGCTGATGAAATTCCCGCTGAGCTCACAGCGTTTCCTGGCACTGCACGTGCCACAGCTCTTGTGTGTGTGTGTGTGTGTGTAGAGGGTGATGTCATGGCTGGGCATGTTTACCGGTGTCCTGAGGGGAATGTGTGCGTCCTCGCTGCGCACAAATGTCACAGAATTACGCGTTAATCTGGTGTGACGACAGGCGCTGTGGTGATTTTAAAGCAACGTGCAGGGTGAGACGAGTTTGTTTACATCTGTGACGTGCGACATGTTAATGTGACTGACTGACTGACATAACGAATGACTGACTGAATAACTGACTGACTGACTGACTGAATGAATGAGTGAGTGAGTGACTGACTGACTGAATAAGTGACAGACTGACTGATTGATTGAATGACTGACAAAATGAGTGACTGACTGAGTGAATGAATGAGTGAGTGAGTGAATGACATGCTGACTGACTGACTGATTGAATGACTGACTGACTGAGTGAATGACTGACTGACTGAATGAATGAATGAGTGAGTGAGTGACTGACTGAATAAGTGACAGACTGACTGATTGATTGAATGACTGACAAAATGAGTGACTGACTGACAGAAAGACAGATTGTGTGACTGACTGAATAAGTGACAAACTGACTGACTGACTGACTGAATGAATGAATGAATGAATGATTGAATGACTGACTGAGTGAGTGAGAGACTGATTGACTGACTGACCGAATGACTGACTGATTGACTGAGTCACTGACTGACCGAATGTTTGTCTGAACAAATGACTGACTGACTGAGTTACAGACCGGATGGCTGACTGACTGGCCACAGCACATTGTTAATGTTTTCTCCCAGATCTGATTGATTTTCTGACAATTTTCATTCTAACATATTCTAACATTGTTGACAGTCTGTAAATCAACTTAGTTCCTGTTGTCGCTTTTGTTAGATTCAGTTGTTTTCTCACCAGCTTTTCTTTATTCTCGATCTTAACAATACAAAAAATGTCTCCAGAGAAACCACAAAGAAGACGTGGAGAACTTCCGGTTTCACAGCACTGACACCGGAGACTTCCTTTCCACCTTCCTTCCTTTCTAAGTAGAGCGTCCTCTGTCCTTTGTGAGTGTCTTAGAATCTGCTGTTACTATGGAAACCCTAATGTATTAGAATGACCTCTTACCAGGTTGTCAGATGTTCAGCCCTGTAAACTTCTAGGCCTCGTCGTCTCCCCCATCTTCACGCTTCCAGCTGGACGTCTCGAACAACACAGAATAATAAAGAAAATCACAATCGATCTGTTTACAGCTTCCTCTTTAATCCTGTTGTGTCCTGATAATAAAATTATTCTGACTGTATTGATTTTCTTCCATCCTACCAGCTTGTTATCGTCACACCAGTGTGAGTCCTGACCTCCGCTGGAATGCTGAAGAGCAAAGGGAAATTCAGATCAGAGATACAGTAATATATATACACTTAAAATATAATAAAGGGATATTTAATAAACGATATCTTAACATCAATAGGTTTATAAAAAAACATAATATATAATGAATAATATAATTAATAATACAATTCAAACATAATAATATAATATTAAATAAATAAATAAATAAATAAATCTCTTATCTCAAGTCTCTGGCTGTCTTTCAGTATTGATCCTTCTTGATCTCAGTGCCGCATTTGACACTGTTGATCATTCAGTTTTAATTTCTCGTCTTGAAACTTTTTTTTGGTGTCTCTGATACTGTTTTAAATTGGTTTAAGTCCTACTTCAAAGATCGGAAGCAGTTTGTTGCCATGGGTGGATTTAGATCGGAGGTTAACGTTGTTCAATCTGGGGTACCTCAGGGATCAATCTTGGGCCCTCTGCGTTTTAATATTTATGTTTTTCCTCTTGGCCAGCTTTTGAGATCACTTGGTCTAAAATTTCATTTTTACGCAGATGATACGCAGATCTATATTCATTTTAAACATAATGAAACTGTGCCTGTTGATTTCCTTTCTGAATGTATTTCTAAAATGAAAGAATGGATGACAGAAAATTTTCTTTGTCTTAACAGTGAAAAGACTGAGATGATGCTTGTTCTCTCACCCCACCAACTACGCAAAGCTGGGTCAGTCAAGCCAACTCTTCATGGTTCAAATGTGGAGTTTCAAACAAAATTGAGGAATCTAGGGGTAATTTTTGAAGCCAGTTTAACGTTTGAGCCACATATCCAAAATACGGTTAAAACTTCGTTCTTCCATCTCAGAAATATTGCCAGATTCCGTCCAATTCTGTCATTTTCTGTTTTTATCTTTTGTGTTTTCTAGTATTGATTACCTTGTTGCCTGGGGTGTCTAAAGCTACCTTAAACAAATTACAGGTAGTGCAAAATTCGGCGGCGAGAATACTTACTAGAACAAAGTTAAAAGATCACATTACTCCCGTTCTGGAGTCCTTGCACTGGCTCCCCGTTAGGTTTAGGGTTGATTTTAAGATTCTGATGCTTACCTACAAGCCTTACACGGGTTAGCGCCTCAATATTTGGCTGATCTTTTAATTCCTTATATTCCATCTCGCAACCTTTGTTCTTCTGAAACTGGTCTTTTAACTGTTCCTTTAACTCGTTTAAAATCGATGGGAGATCAGGGCTTTCTCTTCACTAGCTCCAAAACTGTGGAATTCTTTACCAACTGAGAGAAGGCAAGTAACATCTCTTGGCACTTTTAAATCTCTGCTTGAAACTTATTTTTTTAGGGTAGCTTTTAATTTGACTAATTTTAATTTTACATAGTGCTTATTTTATTGTTTATTTTTGTTGCTTTAATTTTAATCTTTATATTATGTATAATTTTGTTGCTTTTATTTTGCTTTTGTAAAGCGCTTTGAGATATACTTTTAAAGGTGCTATAGAAAATAAAGGTTATTGTTATTATTATTATTATTTTTATGCTGTTTAATTTTATAATACCAGCTGATAATCATTATTTTATAACTTCATTTTCAAGTTTTTGAGTTGAATTACTGAAATGCACCTGTATGTGTTTGGGTCAGAGATTCAGAAAATCAGTATGTGAGTCAGTAAACATTCCGTCATCAGTCAGTAAATCATTGTTTGAGTCAGTGAATCTTTTTAGTCAAGTAGTCAAGACTCATATTTGTTCTTCTTTCATTTAGTCAATCAGTGTCTGAATCAGAGAATATTTATGATCAAGACTGAGATTCACTTCTCTCTAGCTGAATGAGTAGTTCTTGAGTCAGTGAAACTTTCAGTCATAGCAGAGATTCAGTGAATCAGTATTTACATCAGTGATTTATTTCGGTCCAAGGTTTGCATTCATTCATTGAATCAGTGATTGAGTCAATGTCACGCACGTTAATAAATGACACAAAAAAAACTAGCGATTCTTTAAAGTGATGATCAAATTGTGCAAAAAAAATCTGTGAACAAATCTGAATCAGTCGTTTAAACCGACTCAAACGTCTCAAGCCACTGAAAAGATTCATCTCAAAAGATTTACTGGAAAGAAATTTCTGGGTTTACTGTAGTGCATTGGCTTTTCTGTGGAAAATAAGTTTCCTTTCCTCCTCTGACCTCTACGTGAAAGACAACGTGTACCGAAACACTCGTACAGCTTATTAGTGTAATTATTCTGTCACTTTAGGAGCTTGTCCTGCAGCGAGGTTAATGCGGAGCGTGTTTTTCTGTGACCTCCGAGGTCTAAAAAAGCCAAAAAGAACACATTTTACCTCAAAATGCACCTTTTATGTGTCTCATTTCAAAGGGAACTCTTATCAGATGAAAAGTGTTCCTTCATTTCCACAGGAACTTTAGAGGTGAAGTCTTTATCTTTTCACAGCCGTTAGTGATATTTTTAGCTCTAATTGCTTTTTCCTGTTTAATTATGTTGTAATGATGAGTTTAAACTATGAAATAAACATTGAAAGACGTTTTAAAGTCAAACCGTGGCACGGTTTTCACTCTGTTGATCAAGAAAAGCTTGCCGCTAACATTCAACATGAATAAGTACCATTCAGTCTTGCTGTAGTGCTAATTATGCTAATTTTTTTAAACAAATGTATGCTAATTGTGTTTAAATTGTTGTTTCCCGAGTTGTAAGTCCATTTGTCGATGTGGAAGCACATGTTACTAGGCTACATCATTAACTAGCATCATTTTAAATTGCTAAAACACAAGACATTATTTACAGAAACACGTAGCGGAATCAGGTTTAGATTATTGAGTGTGTTAGCACTTTATTTGTTTGAAAGCAGCAAAACAAATACCGAGAGATTTTAGAGAAATGTGTGTGACGTGCTTCGTATAAAACTCTGTATGACACTTAATCCCAATTAGCGCACAGCGTAATTATCTTCAAACATGCTGTAATAATGTTTGTGCTAAAAATTAAACATTGAAACAAAATTTGAAGCTGATCCCATTAACGCAACCAGCATTTTGTCTTTCCACAGAAACTCAGCATTTGACCTGATTTATGTTAATCACTGCTACAGCACTAATCACACACACACACACACACACACACACACACAGCTGAATAGAAGTGATGGGTTTCGATTAAACATTTGTTAATTTTGCTTACCGCCTGAAATAATGCCTCAGAGAGAGAGAGAGAGAGAGAGAGAGAGAGAGAGAGAGAGCGAGAGAGAGAGACTATTTTCCCATCACACCATCCCTGAGGTGATGCTAACAGTTTCTCTTTAATGTCTTCCCTCTGAAATGAGATATTAAAATGCAGTTCCAGTTAAAACACTAAACATTTTTCCCTGTGAGGTCGTTGATGGGTCACACAGAATAAGATGCTCTTCTCTGACCTCACTGCTGAAGTGACAGAGGAATTACACTAATAATCTGTAACAGAGCTTCACCGCATGCTAACCTTCTTCGGTGGACTACAGGGTCAGAGCAGAAGCTCGAGTTTAAACAGCATCAAATACAGTTAGAATACAGAATGAATGATGTATTTACAGATCAGATCAGTGTGCAGTGAGGATTTAAACTCCAAGGGTGGGGTTTATATAAACCAGGGGCAGGGATTATATAAACCAGGGGTGGGGTTTATCTAAACCAGGGGTGGGGTTTATCTAAACCAGGGACAGGGTTTATCTAAACCGGGGGTGGGGTTTATCTAAACCAGGGTTGGGGTTTATCTAAACCAGGGGTGTGTCTGATCTTCAGCATTGGCTCATGTTTCTTCTGTGATTTCAGCTGCAGTGAGGAGCGGAGTGAAGTCCAGCACTGATGAAACTACAACAAACTGTTACACTGAACATTCTGTTCTAGCTGTAAATATAACACACACAGTGTACACACACATTGTATACACACACACTCTGTACACACGCACTACCATTTCCTCACCTCCATTAAGTTTCTAAGAGCACTATATACAGTATATGAAATGAAATGTGTTCAGGCTCAAGTGCTCTTCGCTCTGCTTTTATCACATTAGACTCGTGTTAGTCTTGTTCTACTCATATATAAAATATCTGGCAACCTCAGATGCATGAACCAGAAAGAGATGTTTAACCCTTGCCGTTGCTAACTGCTAGCTGTTAACCTGATAACTAGTATGAGTTTATGAAGTAAAATGAGTCCTAGCATTCGTTATTGTGTGTGAAGAAAGAACAGTAATGATTTCCTCCAGACTCTCACTGGGTTATTAGTCGTCTGACTCTGATGTGTATTTGTGGTGATATCTCGAGCGTGTTCAGGGTTTAGAGCAGAAGACTGATGCTTCTGAAGGCCACTGAAGTTCACGTTTGATTATTTATAATGACGCTGTTTCTGATCCTCTGTGACGAGCTTTAATGGAGAGAAAAGGACTTGTGGACACGTCGGGCTGAGAAGAGAGAAAGGTGACCTTCATCTCCACAAGAGGGAACGTTTTTATCATCTCTCCATCACACACAGGATTAGTGTAACAAACAGTGAAGCACAGACATCCACTACACACCACACACTACACACTGTACATCACACACCACACACTACACACTGTACACCACAAACTACACACTACACACTGTACATCACACACAGGATTAGTGTAACAAACAGTGAAGCACAGACATCCACTACACACCACACACTACACACTGTACATCACACACCACACACTACACACTGTACACCACAAACTACACACTATACACTACACACTGTACATCACACACTACACACTACACACTGTACATCACACACAGGATTAGTGTAACAAACAGTGAAGCACAGACATCCACTACACACCACACACTACACACTGTACATCACACACCACACACTACACACTGTACATCACACACCACACACTACACACTGTACACCACAAACTACACACTATACACTACACACTGTACATCACACACTACACACTACACACTACACACTGTACATCACACACCACACACTACACACCACACACTACACACTGTACACCACAAACTACACACTACACACTGTACATCACACACCACACACTACACACTACATATCACACACTACACACTACACACTACACATCACACACAGGATTAGTGTAACAGAGTAACAGTGAAGCACAGACATCCACAACACACCACACACTACACACTGTACACCACAAACTACACACTACACACTGCACACTGTACATCACACACCACACACTACACACTGTACACCACAAACTACACACTACACACTGTACATCACACACTACACACTACACACTGTACATCACACACAGGATTAGTGTAACAGAGTAACAGTGAAGCACAGACATCCACTACACACCACACACTACACACTGTACACCACAAACTACACACTACACACTGCACACTGTACATCACACACCACACACTACACACTGTACACCACAAACTACACACTACACACTGCACACTGTACATCACACACCACACACTACACACTACATATCACACACTACACACTACACACTACACATCACACACAGGATTAGTGTAACAGAGTAACAGTGAAGCACAGACATCCACAACACACCACACACTACACACTGTACACCACAAACTACACACTACACACTGCACACTGTACATCACACACCACATACTACACACTGTACACCACAAACTACACACTACACACTGTACATCACACACAGGATTAGTGTAACAGAGTAACAGTGAAGCACAGACATCCACTACACACCACAAACTACACACTACACACTGCACACTGTACATCACACACCACACACTACACACTACACATCACACACTACACACTACACACTGTACATCACACACCACACACTACACACTACACACCACACACTACACACTACACACTGTACATCACACACTACACATCACACACAGGATTAGTGTAACAGAGTAACAGTGAAGCACAGACATCCACTACACATTACACACTGTACATCACACACCACACACTACACACTACACATTGTACATCACACACCACACACTACACACTACACACCACACACTACACACTACACACTGTACATCACACACTACACACTACACATCACACACAGGATTAGTGTAACAGAGTAACAGTGAAGCACAGACATCCACTACACACTACACACTGTACATCACACACCACACACTACACATTGTACATCACACACCACACACTACACACTACACACTGTACACCACACACTACACACTACACACTGTACATCACACACTACACACTACACATCACACACTACACACTACACACTACACGCTACACACTACACTTCACACACTACACATCACACACTACACACCACACACTACACACCACACACTACACATCACACACTACACACTGTACATCACACACCACACACTACACAGCGCACAGCACACACCACACACTACACACTACACCTCACACACTACACATCACACACTACACACCACACACTACACATCACACACTATACACCACACACTACACACTACACCTCACACACTACACACCACACATCACACACTACACATCACACACTACACATAACACACTACACACCACACATCACACACTCATCATTCTTCTGTTACTGTATTACAGACAGATTTGTTATTTTATTGCTCTCATTACTGATATCATTGTGTTATTACTGTTTTATTGTCATAATTGTGTTATTACTGTTGTATTGTCATAATTGTGTTATTACTGTATTATTGTGTACTACACAATAGGCCACAGATGAAGAAGCCTGTCTAATTAATTCCTGCAGTGTAGTCAACAAGGTTTAATGAGTCAAACTAACACTGTAACACTCACAAACACACAAACACACACAAAAACACCCATACACACACACACACACAAACATACACACATACACACAAACATACACACATACAGACACACACAAACACACACACAAAAACACACACACACAAAAACACCCATACACACACACACGCACACACACACACACACACACACAAACATACGCACATACAGACACATACACACAAACACACACACACAGAAATGAGTGAACTTCAGTGGGACACAAGTGTATAGTTTCATATAGGTTTCATATATTATTTCAGTCATTTAGTCCAGACTTGTGCTCTCTCTCTTTCTCTCTCTCTCTCTCTCTCTCTCTCTCTCTCTCTCTCTCTCTCTCTCTCCCTCTCTCTTACACACACACACACACACACACACACACACACACACACACACACACACACACCCTCTCTCACTTCTGTAATTGACTTTGACCTTCACTGCCGAATTGGGAGTGTGAGAGGGAAAAAAATGTTACCTGTCAAAATCTGCAGGTCTCTTTAGACACACACACACACACACACACACACACACACACACACACACACACACACATATATATATATATATAAAGTGAGAGAGTGTGATAACTTTCTTTCTGACATCCTCTCTCTCCCCATCACTTCCTCCCTGTTCTCCTCAGGATGAAGTGATACGTCTCAGGTGTGTCATTAACTCTCCTGTTGGAAGGTGAAGGATGATGGCTGAGAGGCGAGTGTGGAACCACGTCAGTCCTCAAACTCATTAGATCAATTTTTCAACAGACTAAAGGTGTGTGTGATGAAACACGTCACAAAACACATCACACACAAAACATGTATCCGTGCACCGATAACTTATTAACTACTAATTAATAATAATTAATCACATTATCGCTCAGACTTTTGAATAAATGTGTATGCCATTAGGCAAAAAATGTCCTCCTTCCACTTGTCCTACTGGGGATTGTCCTAATGAGTCACAATAATATATAAAATAAAATAATATTAAATACAGATGTGTTCAGAGTGAGCACGAATGTTAATATAATTCTAATAAAAATAATTCATCCTTCATCTTGATAGAACTTTAAAGTCTGGTTTATTTATTTATTTATTTTGTGTTCATTTCCCTGGAGAACTCCTGGCCTGCTGATGAACTCTCTGCAGTTTAATGTCTTTTGACGTTGTTCTTCAGGTCTTCAGGCTGTGATGTGTGAATGTTGTTCTGAGCACTAACACCACCTCACTTCATCATCAGAACAGCTGCTGACACCAGAAAACAACACAAATAAGGAAATAACACAAGCTGAGAGCACGCTAGGGTTTCTTTCACAAACGTTTTATGATAAAAATGTAAAAAAAAAAAAAAAAAAACTAAAATGTCAGAAAGCTGTGAGAGTCAATAGTCAATACAAACAGCTGCTGGAGGTTAAACTTTAAACATATGGAATATAGAAACATGTTTCAGGATACAGAATATGAGTGTGTGTGTGTGTGTGTGTGTGTATAGTGTAATGTGTGTATAGTGTGTGTGTGTGTGTGTGTAGTGTAATGTGTGTGTGTAGTGTGTGTGTGTGTGTGTGTAGTGTAATGTGTGTATTGTGTGTGTGTGTAGTGTAATGTGTGTGTAGTGTGTGTGTGTGTAGTGTAATGTGTGTATCGTGTGTGTGTGTGTGTGTGTAGTGTAATGTGTGTGTGTAGTGTGTGTGTGTGTGTGTAGTGTAATGTGTGTATAGTGTGTGTGTGTGTGTGTGTGTAGTGTAATGTGTGTGTGTAGTGTGTGTGTGTGTGTGTAGTGTAATGTGTGTATAGTGTGTGTGTGTGTAGTGTGTGTGTGTGTGTAGTGTAATGTGTGTATAGTGTGTGTGTGTGTAGTGTGTGTAGTGTAATGTGTGTATAGTGTGTGTGTGTGTGTGTGTGTGTAGTGTAATGTGTGTATCGTGTGTGTGTGTGTAGTGTAATGTGTGTATAGTGTGTGTGTGTGTGTGTAGTGTAATGTGTGTATAGTGTGTGTGTGTAGTGTGTGTGTTATGTTAGAAAGGGTTAGGGTTTAGACAGGAAGTTTTTTGTTTTTTTTTACATAAAAGCCATAACAGGGTGATTATCATCTCAAAGGAGAAGCTGAGTGAGTGAACGCGAGTCCGGAGTCTCGTCTTTGAACAGGAACAGAAAAACCAGCCACACGTCAGACTGCGGCATCAAGAGCAGTTTTATTTTTTGGAGTAATCACACAAGATGATGATGATGAAAGGAAAAGAGAAAAGAAGCGACACTATTATTTTACAAAAGTTTGTTAGCAAAGAATAAAATGACAGTTTCATAAACTATGAGAGACGCCACTGAGGGAGGGAGAGAAAAAAAGAGAGGAGGAAAGAGGAAGAAAAGTTTGTGTGTGTTTAAAGAAAACGAAGCAGGATCTGATCTCTTCAGCTCATTAACAAGTGAGCCATGTTGGATCTGTACGTTATCTCGTCCTTCCTGTTTTGTGCTTCATGATGCGATACGTTAACGCAGCGTGACTTTTAATTGTCTGTCTCTATTTCCTGTTCCTTTTCCTGTTTTGTTGTTTTTTCTCGTTCTGCTTCGTGCATTTTTTTCCTTGTGAACCTTACGAAAGCTCATCAGTACACACTCGGACTCGAGCGCAAAGCTAAACGAGATCACTTTCTCTCCATCCACATGCCATCGCTCATGTCTTGTCTCTCCTCTACTCGCCGTGATCCATCGTTCCTGCTCTCCGTTTGTCCTCCACAGTAATTTCTCGGCCTCTCCAGAGACACATTACACACATATAATTACCAGGCAAGGGGACGAGCGTTACTGCTCTGATTCCTACTGCACATTCATCATGGCCGAGAGGAAACTCACTGCAGGTTTAATGCCATACTGCAGTGGCGTTGTTTCATGTGTGTTGTTGCCTTGAAGATTTATTGAAGCCTCCAGGTGCAGTGATGTAAAGTGGGAAAAGAAAGTGATGTAAAGTCTGTAAAAAGATGTTGTAGTAGCTAATGAACTCAAGGGTAGAAGCGAATGTGTGAGAAGCAACAGAATAAAATACAGTCCTCATTATTCACCTGACATTAACACTCAGTGGACATCAGGAGTCATATCATAATTTGCATTTATGTAAATGACTTAGCATTTCATTTGCATTTATGGAAATTATTTATCTAAAGGACCAGAGACTAGTTAAAGCAAGAAACCTTTTGTTAAGTGATGTGTTGTGACTTGAGGGGACAGAAAGACGAACAAACTGAAGGGAGTTTATTCTCCTCCACATGCTAATCTCTCACTTTTCATTTCTAATGGCCTGCATTTTCATGTTAAATGTCATCATGTGTCTTTGGATTCAAAGGTTTTGATCCCATGGTGTTAGCACCATGTGTATAAACCTCTCTGTTATTACAGCATCCGTGACGCAGTCAGACACACAGAGACACGTTTGTGTTCACGCTACACACGTGACGTCGATCATTTCACATCCATCTGTGTTTAACATTTGCGTGTCGAGTGATCGGATCCTGACGCAGCTCCATTGGACTCTGTTCACACTCACATTCACCTTCCACTGCAACCTGCTCAGGATTTTCAGCGTTAGTGTCAGTGGTGACTGTGATATTAATGATATTAATGATATTAATGATATTAATGATATTAATGAATCCTTTACATGTCCTTAATAATAACTCTCAGTGTCAGTTGTACTCGTTGCTCCTGTTTTCTTCTGGTTTTGTTTTTTATGATTTGTCTGTTGTAGATTTTCAGCACATGCACTCTGTAGTTCCCCGAACCGTTAGTTATATTAGCATCGTGTCTTAACTGGTGTGAGGAGAACGATGTGGCCAGGAACTGGAAGTAAATGTTGTTTGTTTGACTTTGTGAGCTGCAGTGATGCTGTTTGTGTTAATGTGTTGTTTTTTAATGTGTTGAGGTTCAGTAATTAAGTTGTTGACTTTCATTTTCAGAAGAGATTTTGATGTGCGATGCAGAAACTGCTCATTACTGATAATTACCCAGAAAGCTGACACTTTTTTAAAAATAAATGAACAGCATATCTTTGACTTGATATCAAACATAATTTGTGTTGATGGATTTTAATCCTGTGTTAATGTTGAAAACTCAAATTATCAATACTGAGCAACGTTGATGAACGTTCCACATCATACAGCTGAGCGTGAGGTCTGTGATGAAACCAACATGTCTGCGTAAGTGTACAGTAATTACTTTGGTCATTAGGTGAAATTAACCTACATTACAGTGTTAATTAATACGGGACTAAAACTCAAACTATCATCGTGACCTGAATGACTTCAGTTCCACTGCTAAAGAAATAAACAAGTGTTTAAAATGTTCACATTTAAATGAAAACAGACACATTAAAGTTCATGAAAGAAAAAAATGTTCCAAATAAACGTCCAACAAAATAGAAAAAAATGAACTCTGTTAAAATTCTCACACAGCAGCTTTGACTGATTACGTCTGTATAAGAACCGCCAAATGGGCGTGGCCTAGTTACAGTCAGTAAACATTATGGAGGGTTGAGTGATATTTTAGCCCCGCCCACTTTTCAACAGAAATGTTCCAAAACAGTACAGTCCCAAATTTACAACAGAGTCTCCGCCCCAAACATGATGTCATGCCTGTAAGCTCCACCCACAGCAGCTCTCAAACTCTCAGTTCCTCCTCTTGGCAGCGAGAGTAGGTAATAACACACACACAGTGCTAACCTCCTGGCAGGTGTATGTGTGTGTGTGTGTGTGTGTGTGTGTGTGTGTGTGTGTGTGTGTGTGTGTGTGTGTGTGTGTGCTAACAGGTGTGAGTGTAAATAAGAAATAGAGGATCTGGGACAGATCCCAGTGTCACCTTTTCATTCCAGCAACAGAACATCTGTGTATCTGTGATAAACATGGCTTCATTTTCTCCCTCTAGATGAAGCGTAGTGTTTTGTGATCAGGTCACTCAGAGGTAAATTAAGAAGAAGTCTGAACACGCTGCGGTTTTCATCCCCACGGAGGCAGCGAGTGTTTTCACACCTTCACTGAAGGACAATCTCTAGGAGCCGGAGAAGCTGTAAGGACATGTGTGATGAAGGACACGAGGTGAGGGTGCCAATAATTCCTGTCTCCAAGAGCTTAAGAGATTATTAGTCAGCAGGAGATCTCAGACGGAACCTGTGAAGAAAACAGGAAGTAAACAGGTTGATCATTTTGATTTTAAATCATCCGCTGCTGAATCTCACACCGTGTTTGTTCTGTTAGTGGGCGGGGCTAAGCGGAGGGAAGTATTTCTCAACATTAAAATGTTTATAGGAAACTTTCAGAGTAAAATGTTTAAACCTGACATTACAGGTTCTAAAAGAGGAGAGAAAGAAAAAGAGCTGCTGCATTCCTGCCATTTCAGTGACGGATGGCAGCTCTGCTTCAGGCGCTGTCTTTTCTATGTTACTTTTTTTTAGAAAAGTTTTTACACTCTCCTCCTCCTCCTCCTTCTCATTCTCTTCCTCCTCCTCCTCCTCTTCCTCTTCTTCCTCCTCCTCAATTTGTGCAGGTGTGAAGGTAATTAAACGCTAAACTGTCACTTCAGCCAGTGAGAGGATTATTCTGATTGACAGCCGAGCGATGGAGCTAACGGCGGCTGGATGAGTGTTGGGAAGAGAGAAAAATATTCTTCCTGTCTGTAAAGGTTTTCGCTCCTGCCGTCTTTCGCAACTCCGACGTGTGACCTTAACAAGCTTTACGACATCACGGGGGTGTGGAAATGTTCACGCTGTGTGTGTGACAGTAAAATACTGAGAGGAAGCAGGGATACACACTGTCTCCACACTGATGGGGATTAGTTAGAGATGATAAAGATGGGACAGATGGGACGCAGCACTGACACTGGAGACTCCTTCATACATGAGCTGTTCCTTATGAACCAATCTGATGTTATAGAGAATTAATCATCAGCTTCTGACCAATCAGTGTCCAGCATTTAGAAGCGTTGTGGAGTAACAGTCATCTATGAGGCTTATTTGTGTATTTTTGATGTTACTGCTGGAGAAAGAAATAAGCGTGAGGTATGAAATAGATGATGCTCGTGTTGAAGCTCGTGCTCGGCCTTTAAATAAGATTAGAGTGTAATTCAGTTTCCTCTCCCACGACGCGTGTTTCAGCTGAGAAATGAATTTAAAGATGATATTTTTGCCTCTCCCTCCTCCGCACACCGCAGTAACCATGGTTACTGAGGGAGATTTTGCTGATATGACTTTATCCCCCAACTCAAACACACTCACACACACACTCACACACACACTCACACACACACTCACACACACACGCACACTTGCAGCTACTTTTTCGGCAGCCTCATTAATGACGAGTCGCACATCTGGTGTCCTGAAGTTGTCCAAAAGCGAACGCTCTGAGACGAGCTATTATGCAAATTGTGTCGTAAGACTGACAAATAAAAAAATAAGACGGCTTCTGCAGCAAAAAATGAAGTGGCAAGAAAAAAGGCGGGGTCAATAAAAGTTAAAAAAAAGGCCCCAGAAGTGTGCCGTCAGCCGGAGGAGAAGCGAGCGTGTTAATAATTAGCACAGGACAGATTGTGCTGAAGGAATCGCTTTTATTTTTAACTCCTGAAGCGTCTGGACATTAAAACAACACGGTTTTCTGTCCAGGAAACATTCTGAGATCAGTGAAGAATTTACGGCGTGATTTATGAGATGACTAATTAACACTGATGATAAACAAGTAGCTGAGCACCAGATTGATCTGTTCTGTATAATGCTGAAGCTTTAACGGTGTGAAGGTGAAGCTTTGAGTCTTAAAAAAAAAAACAGGTTTTAAATAATGTAAAAAAATATAAAATGAAAAAAGGTGAGTTGAATCAGGTGGGGCACGGTGTCTTAGCGGTTAGTACGTTCTCCTCACACCTCCAGGGTTGGGGGTTCGATTCCCACCTCCACCTTGTGTGTGTGGAGTTTGCATGTTCTACCCGTGCCTCGGGGGTTTCCTCCGGGTACTCCGGTTTCCTCCCCCGGTCCAAAGACATGCATGGTAGGTTGATTGGCATCTCTGGAAAATTGTCCGTAGTGTGTGATTGTGTGAGTGAATGAGAGTGTGTGTGTGTGTGTGTGTGTGTGTGTGTGTGTGTGTGTGTGCCCTGCGATGGGTTGGCACTCCGTCCAGTGTGTATCCTGCCTTGATGCCCGATGACGCCTGAGATAGGCACAGGCTCCCCGTGACCCGAGGTAGTTCGGATAAGTGGTAGAAGATGAGTGAGAGAGTGAGTTGAATCAGAATACGAGTCTGAACACCAGAAACTTCCCTCAACACCACTGCTGTAACTTCTGTCCTTAATTCACTGAATCTGAATAGAAACCTACGTTAGCCTTCGATCTCTAGATTAGCGTTGGGATGTTGGGGTTACAGCTGTCCTCTGATTGGTTACATCAACACGAGGACCTGCAATATGATTGGTTACAGTGACATTAGAGTGGGATATAAAAAAGTAGTAATAATGAAACACAATGCCTGAATGTCTTCTCTTTCTCCCTCTCAAGTTCTCTCGCTCTTTCTTTCTCTCTTTCTTTCTGTTTCTTATTTTCATCATTCAGAATAAAGCCTCGAGTGATTTGAGATTAGAGTTTCTATTAACCACCTTCATCAAAAGACAGAAAACTTCCTCACACACATGCTAGCTAATTAAAATAAATGCCCTTAATTTAAAGCCAATTAAAAGAAAGAAGACACTGCAATAATTACAGCAGTGCATATGGAGCGTGAGGCGGCCCGGGGTCAGGACATCAATCTGGACCAGATCGGGTTTGTGCGCTTGCTGAACCAAACACCGTTCAGCTGCAGCTAATTAATTAGAGAGAAATCCTTCGTATAATTCACTGCAGTCGGCAAAAACTCCTTCTACTTTCTCTGTGTGAATTACGTCCGGTAATAAAAGAAAACGCTGGCAGGAAATACTGGGCGTTTACACACCCTGCTGTGCAAAAGTCTTGGCACCCTGTTTTCAAATGAATCTCACTCAAAAATAGGAGCATTGTTAGATCTGTGAAGATTTCGTTTCCCTTCCAAAAAAGTTCAATGTGATAAAGAACATTACTGATCTCCTTATCTGCTGAGCTCTGGACTCTGATTGGTCCGAAGGTGTTGATGAATTCTCTCTATCAGCAGCTCTGATGGAGCGCAGGTTTATATTAATGTACTCACTCTGATCTCTGATTGTTTCCATAGTAACAGCTCGTTCACAGGGATGTGGTGACGTTTACTGGACGTTAGGACGTGTTTGTGTATCGTGTGTGGAAGGAGTCTCCAGTGTCAGCACTTTGTCCTGAATAAGAAGAGGCTGGTGAGGGAACGAACTGTTTATAGCTGCTATGGTGAGGGAACGACTGTTTATAAGCTGCTATAACATAAGTGACAAGCTGAAATACATCAAAATGTAGGATGTAAATCTAGAAATGAAGAAAAAGTTTAATGTCTCTTTTTTACTAAGTAAAGAATTGTAATTGTTGGTGAGTTGCTGTGGTGTGAAGGAGGTGAACATTTAGTGACGTGCTGTTAAAGGAAATGAATCAACACACACACACACACACACACACACACACACACACACAGAGTGATTATCTGCTGTCTGCCATTGTGAACACACACACACAGAGTGATTATCTGCTGTCTGTCATTGTGAACACTTCACATATTCACACACACACACGCACATACACACACGCACGCACACACACACACACACACAGAGTGATTATCTGCTGTCTGCCATTGTGAACACTTCACATATTCACACACACACACACGCACATACACACACACACACACACACACACACACAAAGTGATTATCTGCTGTCTGTCATCGTGAACACTTCACATATTCACACGCACACACACGCACATACACACACACACACACACAGAGTGATTATCTGCTCTGTCATTGTGAACACTTCACACACTCACACGCACACACACGCACACACACACTCACACACACACACACACTCACACACACACGCACACACACACTCACACACACACACACACACGCACACACACACACACACACACTCACACACACACACACAGTCATTTCACTTCTTTATGTCCAGCAGTCTGTGTTTATTCTTATATTGAATCCAGAATGAATTTTAAACAGTTTGATTTGTCTAATTTGTGTCTCAGTTGCAGTTTGTCCTTCACTTCCCTGTGCTTGTCTGGTGCTTTCACTGTTTTCCTCAATTTCTTCTTTACCCTGTTTTTTTTTCTACCTTAAAGTTTTGGTAGGAAAATAAACTCTGTGCTCTTCTTGTAGAAGATCCAGTAGAACGCTGGAGAAACTCTCAGGCAGTGCTTTTGTTTAGAGAGGAACGAGTGTGTAGAGTTTTGAGTTTAGTTTGTGAATATAAATGTGTAGTGTGTTGATGTGTTTCTACTGTAATGAGAGTCAGAGAGACGTTTATAGGGAAATATGACATAGTGTGACACAACGGCATGAAGGAGATGGAGCTTCATGCTTTGTGTGAAGGTTCTGATACTATAATGCAGTGTTGAGTTTGTCGTGTGAAGTTTGTGTGACGGTGTTTAAGATGCTTAGTGAGCCCCCTAATGGTCAGAGCGGTTCATCCTTCTAATGCACATGGCTTTAGAGAGACATTATAACGCTGTTATTATGACTCAGAACATGTTCGTTAATCAGTTTGGTCGTTAGAGTTACTGAGTCTACTCAGTAAACCTATAAAGAAACGATCCTAAAAACAGCTGACTTGTTAACACACAACTCTACAGTAACACACAAACAGCTCTGATGTTTCTGATCAAACTAAAACCCTGATGCTCATCATGTTCACACGTCTCCACGCCGGTCCTGACCTTTCCAAAGCTACAGTAATATTTCTTATTGTGGCCTTTGGAGTCAATAATCTGAGTTATCTGTTCTATTTGAATCTCATGAGTTTTACTTTTAAAGGCCAAATTCTCACTGTGGGATTTTTTATTTTTTTTTGGCTTCTTCTCTTTTTGCTGTGCTTTTTATTTTCACTGCAGACAAATATTTAATTATATTAAAGGTCAGCAGTGTTCTGAGTTTATTTTGGGGTGAAGTTTGCTTTCAATTTTAACTTGCAACAGGAATGAATTAAAGACAGAATCCAGGAAATGAATTCAATAAAATAGTGTGAACTGAGACACAACACACACAACTATTATTATTATTATTATTATTATTATTATTATTATTATTATTATTATTATTATTATTATTCACTAATGAGAAAAAACAGTAAAAATAGCTAGCAATGTTTGCAGGTTTTAGAAAACGAGGCTTAGCCAATCACAAGTAACCTGAACACAACTCTCATGTCTTTAGTCTTTACAGTGATTTCCTCTTCAGTTAAATATTTTCAGAGGAACGCAGCATTTTTGTTACAACACGAGGAAAAGAAAGAAGGAAAAAAGGAACATTAGTCCGGGGTCATTTTCATTTCATTTCCTATCTGTAACACACACACACACACACACACACACACACACACACACACACACACACACACAGTCATGATACTGATTCATGTGAATCATCCTCGTTTGCATATTTTGATGCTTCAGTGAGATTACTAAATCTGAGCGTGCACACACACACACACACACACACACACACACACACACACACACACACACACACACATACAGAGCAGTTTATGCTCGAGGTTATTCCTCCTTCACAGAATAATGATTCTTTACCAAAGTCGAAATAACACGATGAACTCAGTGATGAATTATTCATTCTCAGGTCCCCAGTGGAATTAACACCAGAAAATGAATCTCATTTAAAATGAAATTCTGTTCATTAGAAAAATCATTTGGAAACTAATAATAATAACAATAACAATAACAATAATAATAATAAACTGGAAAATGTATTTCTGGCAATTTTAATTGAATTTACAAAATTACAAATGTAAATTACAGGAAAACTTTTTAAACATATTATAATTTGAAATCACCTCAAAGTGAAATTATTCACACATCTCTGACACATCAGTGAGCTCACGTTAAATTAACATTTGAAAAAAAAAACTATTATATTTTTGTATTTTTCAAACTATTCAATTTCAGTGTTGACAAAAAAATGAAGGTTGAGTGTGAACAGAAAGAATCAATTTGGACTGAAACCTGTTTGATTTTGAAGTCTGTGTGGAAAAGCGATGAAAAGATAAAAAACTTTTGGCATAAAAAAAATCCAATTTCAAGTTCTGTTCACACAGACAAATGTTTAAATGGAAAGATTATCTGATCCAGATGTTTTCTGGGTGAGACGTTCTCTACACGGATTTCAGCCTGATCCCTCGTCTTCACTGAGCTGATAAAGGAGCGAAGCTGCTGGCAAGATGGCAGACGGAGCGAAGAGGAAACGGAGCAGGAACATGGACGAGGCGTGAGGACAAGATTTAACAGCTGAACTGTTTTATTCCTGAACCTTCATGGAGGTGTGGGGGAGGAGTTCAAAAATTAAAGTAAGAGAGTGTGTGTGTGTGTGTGTGTGTGTGTGTGTGTGTGTGTGTGTGTGTGTGTGTGTGTGTGTGTGTGTGTGTGTGTGTGAGACAGAGAGAGAGAGAGAGAGAGAGAGAGAGAGAGAGAGAGAGAGAGAGAGAAAGACCATGCCTACCCCCTGCTGGTAATAAGTACAGAAGATACACACTTCATAGTGACAACTTTAAACCACACACACACACACACACACACACACAACACACACACACACACACACACACACACACACAGAATTTTAGAAATGAGTGAGTTTGTGTATAATGAGTTTTATAGCCTAAGAGAGTAAGAACATGTTTAATGGAGATAAATCAGATTACAACAGCAATAAGAACTTAATTACTTCAAACTCCACACAATACTCCATCTGAACTTGTCAGAGTACAATACAGACCCTCAACGTGTGTGTGTGTGTGTGTGTGTGTGTGTGTGTGTGTGTGTGTGACAGCAGCACATCACAGATTTATATTGTTAATGAACACATTCTGATTTGTTAGTGTTTCCATAGCAACAGCTCATTCACTGGGACACAGTGAAGCGGTGAAAAGAGAGAGATGTGTTTGTGTAGCGTGTAATGAAGGAGTGTCCAGTGTGTGTGTGTGTGTGTGTGAGTGTGTGTGTGTGTGTGTGTGTGTGTGTGTGTGTGATGTGTATGAAGGAGTGTCCAGTGTGTGTGTGTGTGTGTGTGTGTGTGTGTGTGTGTGTGTGTGTGTGTGATGTGTATGAAGGAGTGTCCAGTGTGTGTGTGTGTGTGTGTGTGTGTGTGTGTGTGTGTGTGTGTGTGTGTGTGTGTGTGTGTGTGTGTGATGTGTATGAAGGAGTGTCCAGTGTGTGTGTGTGTGTGTGTGTGTGTGTGTGTGTGTGTGTGTGTGTGTGTGTGATGTGTATGAAGGAGTGTCCAGTGTGTGTGTGTGATGTGTATGAAGTCCAGCATTGTGGACCCCACACACACTCCACACACACTCCTCACACACACTCTTCACCCCACACACACCCTGCACACACTCTTCACCCCACACACACTCCTCACACACACTCTTCACCCCACACACACCCCTCACACACACTCTTCACCCCACACACACCCCTCACACACACACTCTTCACCCCACACACACTCCTCACACACACTCTTCACCCCACACACACCCCTCACACACACTCCTCACACACATTCTTAACACACTCTTCACCCCACACACACTCCTCACACACACTCTTCACCCCACACACACCCCTCACACACACTCTTCACCCCACACACACCCCTCACACACACTCTTCACCCCACACACACTCCTCACACACACACTCTTCACCCCACACACACCCCTCACACACACTCCTCACACACACTCTTAACACACTCTTCACCCCACACACACCCCTCACACACACTCTTCACCCCACACACACCTCTCACACACACTCTTCACCCCACACACACCTCTCACACACATTCTTCACCACACACACACTCCTCACACACACTCTTCACACACACTCTTCACCCCACACACACTTCTCACACACACTCTTCACCCCACACACACCTCTCACACAAACCCTTCACTCCACACACACTCTTCACCCCCACACACACCCCTCACACACACTCTTCACCCCACACACACTCCTTACACACACTCTTCACCCCACACACACTCCTCACACACACTCTTCACCCCACACACACCTCTCACACAAACCCTTCACCACACACACACTCTTCACCCCCACACACACCCCTCACACACACTCTTCACCCCACACACACCTCTCACACAAACTCTTCACCCCCACACACACCCCTCACACACACTCTTCATCCCACACACACTCCTTACACACTCTCTTTAACCCACATACACCCCTCACACACACTCTTCACCCCACACACTCCTCACACACACTCTTCCTCCCACACACCCCTCACACACACTCTTCACCCCACACACTCCTCACACACACTCTTCCTCCCACACACCCCTCACACACACTCTTCACACACCCTCTTCACTGTTTGTCCTACACTGTCTTTTGTCCATCACTGTTTTTTGTCCTGCACTGTCTTCTTGTCTTGTGTCTCACACTGTGTACACCAGGTTGTACAGATACATTTTATGTGTCTAGGTCTAACACTTCAGTCCTTATGTCTGTGTTGTTCTGTGTAGCTTTATGGTCCTGGAGGAATGTTGTCTCATGTCACTGTGTACTGTGTCACATATATATGACTTGACTTGATATTTGTGTATTGATTGCTGTGCACTAAACAATAAGTTATTATTGAAAAGTAATCACACGGCTGCTTAAAGATTTACATAGAAAACTGATCTATTGTGACTTTGACCCACTTTATGTCTGGTACAGAAGAGGAGGAGACTCACAGTCACTCGCTCGAACAGGTAAAAGAACCTCCTCACTGTGATAAATGTCTCAATTAATCATTGCAGCAGGAAACAGTGTTCAGAAGGAGCAGGAAAGAGTGTTACCTTCACTTTGTCTCTCCATCTTTATCATCTTCACTATCTTCATCATCATCTCTCAGATTAGAATATGAGCTCCTCATGTGCTCAACATAGTTCTGCTCAACTAAAGAACTGAATAACTAAAGAGTCAAATAAATTGAATGAAATATTTAATAACTGATTAACTGAATCACTAAAAAATCCAAAGAATTTTAAGCATTGAATAAATAAAGAATTCTATAAGTGATGAATCAAATAACTGAATAACTTTTTAACTGAATATTAAATAAATGAACTATTAAATATTGAATTGAAGAACTGATTATCTGATCAGATGAATTACAGAAGAATCAAATAAATTGATGAATTAAATCACTGAAGAATCAAATACATGAAGTACTGAATAAATAAATAATCATATAACTAAAGATAGGCACGGTGGCTTAGTACGTTCACCTCACACCTCCAGGGTTGGGGGTTCGATTCCCACCTCCACCTTGTGTGTGTGGAGTTTGCATGTTCTCCCCGTGCCTCGGGGGTTTCCTCCGGGTACTCCGGTTTCCTCCCCCGGTCCAAAGACATGCATGGTAGGTTGATTGGCATCTCTGGGAAATTGTCCGTAGTGTGTGATTGTGTGAGTGAATGAGAGTGTGTGTGTGTGCCCTGCGATGGGTTGGCACTCCGTCCAGGGTGTATCCTGCCTTGATGCCCGATGACGCCTGAGATAGGCACAGGCTCCCCGTGACCCGAGGTAGTTCGGATAAGCGGTAGAAGATGAATGAATGAATAACTAAATATCTGAATAAATGAAAAATTAACTAAATGAAGATTTCACAAAATGCCCTGTTCAACAAAAAGTGTTTTCCGAACAGCTGAATCTGAAATATTGTGAAATATTTATAATGAACACCGTCTCTGTGTGAGGAAATAAAAACAAACTGCAGCTCAGACACACAAAAATGTCAATGTGTGAAGTTCGTGCACAAACACGGGGAAATGTCACCGCTAGCTACTGAGAGATCTTCAGCTTCATCTCGAACCTCTAAATGTTAAATTCACACACACACAAACACACACACACACACACACACACACACACAGAGAGCAAGAGGAAATAAAGAGCTTGTGTGTAACAAAGAAAATAAAACTGTTAAACAACACAGACTTTTGTAGAAATTTCTACTAATTATCTCACGGCTAATCAGAGCATCACTTCTACTTTAGTCTTAGTGGTAGCCATGGCAACCTGAGCTCCTGCACTACTGTGTGTTGTTTTGAGGACGGACACTGAGATACATACAGTATATCTTTAACATAAAGTTAATTAAAGTCATGTGTGTGTATAATTTGGCAAGACTGCAGTTGTCTGTCTCTCACACACACTCTGGCCTCTTGGGGATTTCTGACCCACATGTGGAAAGTAGAAAGCTTCAAACTGCTTTTAGTAGTTTGTGTTCTGTGAAGTGATGTGTGTGTGTGTGTGTGTGTGTGTGTGCGTGTGTGTGTGTGTGTGTGCATGTGTGTGCGTGTGTGTGTGTGTGTGTGTGTGTGCGTGTGTGTGTGTGTGCATGTGTGTGCGTGTGCGTGTGTGTGTGTGTGCGTGTGTGTGCGTGTGTGTGTGTGTGCGTGTGTGTGTGTGTGAGACACCATGCTCGTGTCTGACATTCACAATCGCCCGTCTTCAGTGTGTGTTTAAAACCTGTCAGAAATATAAAATAACATTATAACAGTTAATAACATGGTTATAAATAAGTAATAAACACTGAGTTTGTGCTGCAGTTAAAGAGAAATAAAATGAATGACAGGATGATGTGATGAAACAGAAAGACTTTTACTACCATAATGTTACCACTGCAATTTCAGGTGGTTTTATGTATTAAAGCATATCACGTTACTTCACGTCACGTCACATCACGTCACATTACGTCACATCACGTCACGTCATACAAATGATCTGTTTATATTTACACCTAATGTTAAAGAGTGTGTTTGAGTGAAACAGACTTTCTCTGTGACTGAGACACTGCTGAGGGTTTAGACTGTTAGAGCTGCTATAAGGGCTTGTTGTGTCACACTGACTGTAATCAGTAAAAGTGTAACAGCTTGTTTACTATAAAACACAGTAGGAATTGATGGTATAAAAGGAATAAAACATTTGTGTAGTGTTCATGTTGTGAGTAATCACACAGCCTGGTGCTTTAACATCATGAGATTTATACTTTATTTTTATCTTCTCTAATACTGCACAATGATGATTTTCAGCCTGGTCACATGTGAGAGTTTGAGTTGTGTATCGTCATGAGAGAAACACCGGATAGATAGATAAATAAATAAATAAATAAATAAATAAATAAATGTGTACTTATTTACATTTTACTGTAATAAGCAGTAAGCTGTCAGTTGAGAAAAGATTAAATGTAATAAAATGAAAGGAAAGCTGTGACAGCTGTGTGGTGTTCAGGAGACCTGCTGCTCAGCGTGGCGTCACGTGGCCGAGTCCGTATTGAATATTCCGTCCAGCTCTCACTGCGGGAACACGTTCTCTCCTCCAGCTCACACACTCCACCACCAATGATGTCCCCTCACACACACTCCAGCTGCGTCATATTGAGTTTCTCATCGCTGATAATAAGAGAAATCATATTTGTGCTTATTTCAGAGATTTTATTTTTTTTATATATATAGAGGCTCTATATAAACACACACACACATACACACACACAAACACACACACATACACTCACACACACAAACACACACACATACACTCACACACACAAACACACACACACACACACACACACACACAAACACACACATACATACACATACATACACTCACACATACACACACACAAACACACACACACGCACACACACACACACACACATACATACAGTACACTCATAGAGCCCAAATGATGTTTAGACATTACCCATAATGCCTTGTGTGAGAAAATAATAAACAAACCTCAGAGTTAATGAAATCTATTACAGAGCATCATTACTCACTTGTTAGGTTCCCTATATTAGTGTGCTAGATGGTGCATATGGTTTCCTGACCCGTGTAATAAGCCTTACAGAAGAATTTCACACATTAGACATTTTTATTTATCTTTTGTTCAGTATCACATTATTATTATTATTATTATTATTATTATTATTATTATTAGTATTATTATTATTATAGGAAATGTATTTTAAAAGCACCTTCATGGGAACAAGCACTATAGGACACATTCAAATACATAATTAAAATATTTTAATAAGTGGGCGGAGTCACGCAGCACGTGGAAACATAACATCACGATGTACACTTTGTTCCGTGTTTTCAGAGTCGTGGCGTTTGTGAGTTTAAAACAGACTCAAATTTGCCACAGCGTCCTACAGAGAGATGATTATGAAGTTGAAAGCGATAAATAAGGATGAAAAGAGCGCAGAACCTGTCAATTAAATCAGATTTATTTTTCGGTCCACAATCTACTGAGAGTGTAACTTTCACACACAACACTAACAACAGCTTCAATTCAGCACAGTGGTCTGAACATCACTGAGAAGAATCCTGACACATCAACCAGAGAGCTAGAAGAAGAACAAGAAGAAGAACAGCTGCTATTTGTGTGGATCTTTTTTTATTTTATAATAACAGTGAGTTTTATCCTGTGACCCAATAAAGAAACGCTAAAGCCACACCCACTTTACCATATATGGTCTTAAAGGAATTTTCATTCGGATCGGTTTTCTAAAGTTACTAATCTGTTCCTATATATATAAAATATACAAAAATCCTGAGCTGTGATTTTGCCGAGTGATTCATTTAAGAGATGTTATTGTTATAAAAAAAAAAAGAAACTAAATAAAGAATCTAAATTAGATTTTAAGTTGAAAAGGAAATTGAGTTAGTTGTTCTGGGCTTTTGGGCTCCTGTTTGTTTAACAGTTTTAGTGAAGAGCTGCTCGAGTTCTCAGAATGTGCTGAGAGCGTTCTTAAGAAGTGACTAATGAGATTCCTCAAACCCCAACACACTCGTTAGCTCTCTCGCTGGACGTGATATAAGATAACAGACAGGAGTAATGAGAGTGTGACTGAGGAACCCATTATCTGAAGTGGATAATCAATTCATTTACCACAGTATGAACAGGAAAGGAGCTTCTCTCACACAACACTAAGGAAAATAGTCACTTTTTTAGTGTCCTTTATCTTTAGCATTTACTTATGATCTAAACTTACAGTCAGGGTGCCAATATTAATAGCAAAATATGTGTTTATTTGGAGAACCTGAATAAAATTCTCCCCATTCAGCCTGCCATGTTTTCGAATCTGGTGAACTGAATTATGGGATTGTTCAGGACCAGGTTTTATTCATATTTGTGTAAAATAAGACAATTGAGATCTGTTATATTCTGCTTTACAAAGTGGACTTTATCCGATTTACTGTCAGTGTTTGAATCAGTGAATCTTTTCAAGTTCACGATTCACTGTCAGTGTTTGAATCAGTGAATCTTTTCAAGTTCATGATTTACTGTCAGTGTTTGAATCAGTGAATCTTTTCAAGTTCACGATTCACTGTCAGTGTTTGAATCAGTGAATCTTTTCAAGTTACCGATTCACTGTCAGTGTTTGAATCAGTGAATCGTTCCTCCATGACAGTGTTCATTTCACTCTGATTCAGTAAGTCTTTGTTTAATTCAGTGAACCTTTGAATTCAGGACTGAGTTTCATTCCGCTCTCCTTCAATGAATCAGCAAGAGACGTTTCTGTGTCAGTAATCAGTATCTGAATCTTCTCTCTTTTGTTGTTCAGCAAATGAGTGTTTGATTCACTAAATCTTTTGTTCACAACCAAGATTCAATTCTGATTTGTTCAGTGAGTCAGTGTCTGAATCAGTGAATCATTTTGGTCATGACTGAGAGTCACTCCTCTCAATCAGTGAATCAGTGTCTGAATCAGTGAATCATTTTGGTCATGACTGAGAGTCACTCCTTTCACTCAGTGAATCAGTGCCTGAATCAGTGAATCATTTTGGTCATGACTGAGAGTCACTCCTCTCACTCAGTGAATCAGTGCCTGAATCAGTGAATCATTTTGGTCATGACTGAGAGTCACTCCTTTCACTCAGTGAATCAGTGCCTGAATCAGTGAATCATTTTGGTCATGACTGAGAGTCACTCCTCTCACTCAGTGAATCAGTGCCTGAATCAGTGAATCGTTCAGTCATCACGTCTGCTCTTGTCTGTGCAACCGAACAAATTTGGTGAAAAAATACATATCATTTAAGTGAACACACTCAAACAGGAAACCTTGGTGTGATTGTGCTGTTATTTATGAATTACTTTATTAACCTCAGCATCTGTGGGCTCTTTCATACGAGCGCAGGAAGTCCCAATAAAACAGGAGTTTGTCCCTAATTACCGCAGTTTGACTCTATTTACACCCATTTTCCTCAATCTGTTCCACTCACTACTGTGTCTTGTGTTTGTATAAAATGGCCAGGAAGACAATTTAACAAATGTGTTGGGGATTTGGGAGTCTCATTAGCAGCATCCTAAAGGACCCAGTCAGCGTATTCAGAGAATTCAGCGTATAACTCAAAAAGGATCCTGAACTATTAAAGAGAACAACAGCGAGGACACAAAAGCCCCAACAGTCGACTCACTTCATTTTCCTGTCAGTACAAAACATGCTCTTAAATGTCTCTGTGTTCAGTTTCTCTTTTTTTCCTTTATCCTTCATCATTAATCTAAAAAAAAGAAAACAATATAAGGTTTAATTTTCTGCATTTACATTTCTGATTATTTATTTATTTATTGTGTTTATTGTGTTGTCTTTAAAGGCACAGAATTATACGAAGAAGAAAAAGCATTGCTGATTTCTGTCAAGCTCAGACTGTAGGTTTGTGCAGCCAATCAGATACAGTTATGGCAGTCAGGTGACTACACAGAGCGACACACACACACACACACACACACACACACACACACACACACAGAGCTGAGCTCCGTTTAGGGCTGAGATTTTTCACACAGCGATGATTAAAGAGACATTTCTGAAATACAGTCATATATAATAAAGATGAACAAGGTGGATTATTTTTATTTTATTTTTTTTCTGTTTGTTTGTTTTTCCAAAAATGCCTTTAGATGAGAAAGTAAAAGTAAACAAATAAACACGTTTAATTACAGATTACACAAAAGGACAATAAGTTACTGGGTTTAAATGAACATGTGCTATTGTGTTTAAAAATCTTATTGTGGGGAAGTCGTGGCCTAAAGGTTAGAGAGTCTGACTCCTAACCCGAAGGTTGTGGGTTCAAGTCTCGGGCCGGAAATAAAACGACTGATGTGCCCTTGAGCAAGGCACCGAACCCCCCCAACTGCTCCCCGAGCGCTGCAGCATAAATGTCTGCCCACTGCTCCGGGTGTGTGTTCATGGTGTGTGTGTGTGTGTGTTCACTGCTGTGTGTGTGTGTTCACTGCTGTGTGTGTGCACTTTGGATGGGGTAAACGTAGAGAACGAATTCTGAGTATGTGTCACCGTACTTAGCCGTATGTCACATCACTTCACTTTTTCACTTTCATTGTTCTATTGTAACTAATACAAATAGTTTCACTGTCCAGATGTTGACAGATGTAGAATTTCAGCCTCCCAAGAGTGCAGTTTCAGCAGCACTACGATGTGGGTAGAATTTCAGGCGTCTCTCATTAAATCTAAGAAGAAATCGTCTCGTCCGTCCTCCGTCAGCTTCCTGTTAAACTTCGCTCATTGTCCAGGTTAATATGAGCCACTTCACCTCCCTGCTGACGATACAGTCCACATAAACACCATACACACGCCTGCGGCTGCGTCCCAAACCACTCGGCTCTCAGCAAATGGTTTCCTTATCATTTAATAGAAGGAGCTTTAGCCGTGTGATTGCTTAAAGGCTTCATTTGCTTTGGCTGAATTGAAGGGATTTTGTCTGCCTTCTGAAAAAGCACTAAAACTAAACAGCATTAAAATGAATAAAAACGAAAACCTGATTTAATGCCATGTGTTACGCTGCTTAATGACGTGAGACACATTATCAGACGTGGAAAGGGTTTTTATGTAAATATCTTTTTTTTACTGTGATTGAAAATCAATATTTTCACCTTATTTATCAGTTTATTACACCTCAATCAGTTTATTTTCCCCTTATTTATATTGAATGGTATATTTATTTATACCAAATCCATTCTCACGGGTGGTCAGAAGGTGTTGATTAATTCTCTCTAACAGCTCTGACTGCAGCACAGGTTTATATTAATTCACCGATCCATTATCGTTTCCATAGCAACAGCTCATGCACAGTGAGGAGATGTTTCTGTATGACGTGTGGAAGGAATCTCCAGTGTCAGCGCTATGGACCAGTAAAGCTGGAACTTTAAACTTTTCACTTCATGGATTTTCAGTTACATTAAAAGCTGAGATTTGTTTTTTCTCTTAATAATTTGAATCTGACAACAAGAAGTTCTTCAGTGTGAATGTGTGTGTGTGTGAATGTGTGTGTGTGTGTGTGTGTGTGTGTGAATGTGTGCGTGTGTGTATGTGTGTGTGTGTGAATGTGTGTGTGTGTGTGTGTGTGTTTGTGCGTGTGTGTGTGAGTGTAAGAGAGTTATATAATCTCTTGTCCCATCAAGTCTATTGTCAATAATAATTATTATATTTGTTTCCCTTTATTTTTATAGTCAGTTGTTCTTTATGAATCTTTGATGAAACGAAGCTGGTTTGATTTCCGCAGGATGTTAAACTGCAACACGGCGCTCAAAAGTCAACATAATTATCTCCTGATGATCTGTTTGTTCGGCGGAGCGACGCAGAAACGAGAGCGTGATAGATGTTTCTTCAGTCGTCATCGTCGGCAACAAGTTTTTAAACAAACTGAAACGCTTTAAATGAAATAATAGATGATGATAACGATCATACGGTCACTTCTGATCATAACGAATAAGAAAACTGGGCTTTATGTTTGAATCCTGTTCTGGAACCTTCTCCTTCAGCCGTGTTCAGTAATTATTCAGCTGGTTATCTCTGTGTCAGAGCTGTAATTACACACACGGAGCTGTACTTACCTTCGTTGGCGTAACGGGGTCGTTCGGGCCACAGGGAATAACGGGAACATGGTGGACGAGTGGATTTTGTGTTTTTATATTAGTTAACATTTCACTTTTATGACTTTGTCCAGCACAAGACTGAATGATGTGTTAAGTGACTCGCTCAGAGACGACGCAGCATCAGAGGCTTTATGTTGTTTGAATGATTTATGAATCCGTGGCCCAGTTTCTCTTTACAGCTTCGCCATCTGAAGAACATGAGCACTCATGATCATCATCACACTCAGTCCAGTTACTGACACATAAAACACACGTAATGAGAGTGTGTAATGAACGTCATCCCAAACAGTGGACTACACACTCGGGCAGCTGCAGAAAGGCACCGCAACATCGTTTATTTTTATTAGAATTAATCAGTAACTGCATGAAAATGAAATATAGGTTATGGACGTGTTGAGTAGAGACTCTTTATTCTAATACTCTAATAATGTTAATGTTGGTCTTCAGATTGTGGCTCTTCACTGATCATGAACTGCACAGCTTATGAACTGTTCACTGACAGAATCTACTGCACTGTTTATAAGCTGTTCAACAAGCCACAGGTTCATGAGACGTTCACCAAAAGAGGGTTCTTTTCTCTCTGTGAACTGTTCTCTCACGAGTGATGCTGCATTCTTTATTAACTGTTCACTGACCGAAACTGTGGTGATGTTCATGAGATGTTCACAGACTACATGTTTATGAAGGTTCTGGAATCGTCCATCTCCTGGAGAGCGCTCCGATACGAGCCGCTGGAATTAGAGAAGCTGGGCTGGATCAATAAGCTCAGAGTGCGTGTAATTAACTCGCTCCTAAACCCACGACCTCGATCCGCTGATTCCTATCTGTGTAATTCCTCCTGGATTCTCTCATGCGGATGGGAATCGTGTCCTGTTCGGTTTAACACACTCAGTAATGGCTACTACTGTTTAAAAAAAAACAGTGTTTTCCCTTCAAAGAGAAGCAGCTTGTTTAAGAGTTCAGTTCTTCCCAAGAGGAACCAGGACTAAGATCATCTTCTACTTTTCTATGGATTAGGAGGAAAGTTCCAGAATTTTGGGGATGGAGCTTTGTGTAATAAACAGCACTGATTGTTGAAACACAAACAGAATGAGAAGCTTGATTAACTCACATAACTCACATAACTCAAATACTTCACATAACTCAAATACTTCACATAACTCACATAACTCACATAACTCAAATATTTCACATAACTCACATAACTCACATAACTCACGTGCATTTAGTTTTCTGAAGTATTATTTACATGAGAAGAGAAACCTCGGTCGCTCATCTCACTGTTACAAATATATTTTAAATCTTATCAATCGAATCAGTAGTTTGACTTATAATTGGCTAGAGAACATCTCAGAACATCTCAGAACATCTCAGAACATCTCAGAAACTTTACACTGAATAAAAAGAACGGATCTATGAATATGCTGGTCATAAATATGTAAATAAGGTCATTAACATTAACTAATTTAACTGCTAGTAAACATTTTACCAGACTTTTTATTTGTGCTTTTTTTTGATGATTACTTTTTTATTTATTTTCTTTCAAATTAATTGGATGATTTATTTGTAATTAAAGTTTATTTAAATACAATTTTTATGATTTTCTTCTTTTTTTAACTGTTTTTCCTCGTGCTGTTTCTTACTTTCTTATTTTTTACTGGATGTCTATTTTCATATATCTGTTATAATTAATCAATCTTCTCGTCCCTCAGACCAGACACCAGGCAGCGGAGCAGCAGGAGGATGTTATTAATACAGGATTATTTATATTTAATAAACTTCTCCCCAGAACAGACCGTCAGGGAGTCTTACAATTTAGTATTGAATACATTATATATATATATATATATACTGCCTGTCAAATCAGCCCCTGTCAAGCCATTTAAAGTCTAATCGCTGATCAGATTGACATAAACGGACTGTCCAATCATATAGCTGCTCTCACGCGCTTTAAAGTCCAATCTAATCAAATCTCCTTCTATTTAAAAAAGTACCCAATCAGATCAGTTCCTTAATCCAACCACACAAAGTTTCTCTCTTTTTTTAAGGAAATTTTATTGGACCTTTTAAAAACTGCCGTCTGATTCAGATCAGATCATTCAGTGTGTGTTGTGGGCTTAGTGTGACAGTGGAGGCTTATTTCTATAACATGACTTGAACATCCACAGAAGCAAGTCAGAACTTGGACAAAACTTTCCTTCTGAGTTCGAAGGCAGGAAAAGTTCAGAGTCTTCTGAACAAACTCCAGTGTTTAAAAGTGTTTATCTGTAGGTCAGAATCAGGCACAAGATCATGCAATTTATTCTTTAAAAAAACAAACTGTCCTGTGCAAATATTAATTCTGCAGATTTCCACTCATTAACAAGTTCATTTCCAATCAGTTAGTCATGTTTGTGGCCTCCAGGAGCCATGAAAGCGACAAAATAAATAATTAATAAATGTGACTGAACACTGAGGGTGGAATCGTCTGCGCGAGGACGGTATTTGGTTAAAGGAGGATGGAGGATGAGAAACAGCCTTGATGAGAGAAGCTGATTTATAAGTAAAAGGAGATATAAGTTTAGGGAAAAGTGAAGATAAATAAAATAATCGATGTACGTTTACAGTGAAAGAGGAGAATAATTAAATCAGTGACACCGCGAGGTTCCGCTCGACTGTGTGGCCTTCAGAAGATGATGCAATGTTGAGAAAAATCGAAATGCTAAATGATTAGATCACAGCGTGGATGCTGGACTTTTTATCGACATTAAATACACTGGACTTGAAACAAGACAGTAAAACAACTACAGAAATGTCCGATTACTGTGATTTTCAAATCAAACAAGGGAACAAAACACAAACTAATCACACTCTCCTTTACTAAAACCTGCTGTGTGTCTGTGATGTTGTGATGTATATAAACGTAGGCTTTAATGAAGCGGGAATCAGGACAGAAGTGTTGCTATTAAAGCTTCACTTAATCCTAAATTCTGCCCTGTTGCCCCGGGGCATCTCTTTAGATTAGAGAGTAATACAACCGTAAGATCCCTTTAATCTAACTTTCCTTATCTTAGAGATAATCCAGATAAACAATCAGAGAGAAGAGAGAGATCAGCGTCACCACATTAACTTTTACAAGCAGCAGCTAGTTTTTAATTCACACTCTTTGTTTTGTTGTTTCTGATTTTAAGGGAAAGGTTTAAAGCGAGTCCTGATGTGTTGTAGTGAATCAGAAGCTGTCTCACTGCTGCGTCTCGCTCGGCCAGCTGTAATCACTCGACGTGCTAAAGCAGGATCGATTGGCCTCTTTAGCTCCGCCGCATGCTGATACCTTTATTCCTCACTCGTCTGCCTGAGATCAGCTTTAATTTATTCGTCTTTTAGCCGCTCTCGACATGTTTAATCCCAGCGGGGACGGACGCAATCGATCCTTCGTTCTTTCATCCCGTTTGGTCTACAGAGGAAGCGCAGATGGAGGAGGAGGTGTCACTGATAATCGTTCCAGAAAGTGGTGAAATAACGCTGATGGCTTTCTGAACGCTGACATGATGAATAATAAGACAGAAAGTTGGACTTGTGTTTGCTGTTTAGACATTTAATCCTCTGGATATCTCTCTATCTACAGAAAATATGATGGAATCGATTCCTCGCCTACTTTCCCTTTTCTTTCTGTTATTTTAAAGACCATTAAACATTCAACACAGAATCGCTGCAACCCGAGAACATTTCCTTTAAAAAAAAAAACATGATGCAATATAAACAACAGAAAAAATCGATCTGAAAAGACATTTTATAAAATAAATAATAAAAAAAACACACATTTAAATTTTGTCCTTTTAACTAAAAGCTTGTAAGATATTAATGTTTTTCTATTAATAAATGGCACAATAAGGTTTAAAAAATGACAGATGATAAAATCGGAAGAAGAAATAAATTAGAACTATTAAAGACTATATATTTCAGCCATAAAAGGACATATGCACTGTTTGAGATGACAAGCTCCGCCCACAATCAGTAAAGCCCTATTCGGACGGGATTAGTTTTACGTGGGGACGTGGGGGTAAAGTAATTATTACCAGAGCTTCTCGGTGATTTTAGTCCCATCCGAATGTGCCATCTCGGTAATCATTACGGACAATTTCAGTAAAGATTACAGCAACTTTTACCTTCTGTAAAAAGGTCCGGAAAAATGACCTCAGGTAAAACTAATCCCGTCCGAATAGACCCGGTGTAAATATGTAAAATTCCGTCATTTCCTGTTTAAAAGTAGTTTTTGGCACGTTTTGCAAGCATGGAGGCGCCATGTTGTCTGTTTGCGCACGTGATAACAGGAAGCAACGTCATACGCAAATGACGACAAGGAGGTTACTGTGGTGCGT
The DNA here is from genome assembly GCF_030014155.1 of Tachysurus vachellii. Classification (NCBI taxonomy): domain Eukaryota; kingdom Metazoa; phylum Chordata; class Actinopteri; order Siluriformes; family Bagridae; genus Tachysurus; species Tachysurus vachellii. Next base: position 628,331 of record NC_083476.1, read on the forward strand.
AAAGCGAGTTACTCCTCCCACGTCTGCTAGTTTTACTGAGATGTCTTGTCCCGTGCGAATTGGCCAATTAATGTTACAGACGTCCTGAGGTAAAATTGCATTACTCCACGTCCCCACGTAAAACTAATCCCGTCCGAATAGGGCTTAAGTATTACAATCTTGGTAAAGAACCTCCCTGTGTTGTTCTCTACTTAAACTCTACTTTGTTCTCTAATCTACAGCAGCAGCATCAGAATGTCACTGAACTTCTAATACATTTATGAACTTTTCAGCTCCCTATTAGCATTCAGCTAGTTTGTATCATGTTAGCTATATTATTTTAGATAAATATCAGGAATAGAGCTGCAGTTAGTCAATTAGCTTGTGTTTCTTTGTTCCTGGATACAAGAGTCACTAATTTTGTTCCAGTAACTAAATTCAGATCTTTCAGATTTTTGGTTTTACATTTGAACATTAACTTGAAGATTTTATTTTATTTAGACTACTTATTACGTGTGCAATGATTTTTATTATCCACCTCTGCTAATAAAAGCAGCTTTATGCTAACATCTTCCAGCTGGTTCAACAAAGATGAGTTAGTTAGGTAACATTTAGCTAAGCAACTCTGAAGCCTATAAGATTCAAAATATGTTCCAAAATTCAAAAGCAGTAAAAGAGAAACGATGGATAATAAAAGAAGGTGTGACTTTATTTAGTCTGTTTGGATCTTAACATAAAGGCTAAAAGACAAGTTGGCTCTTTGTATGCCATTAAGACCTGAGTATTATTTCAGCTTCTCTTCTAAAGTCTAACTGTGTTAGCAAATTTCCATTCATCATTTGTGGAAGTGATTCCCCTACTGAGTGGTTTGGAACACAGCCCAAATCCATTGACTGTAATATCCTGCCCTGCTACCGCACTCTGAGCGAAGTGCACCATGCTCTAACGATCTGTAACGCTATGAAATCTCAGTTAAAGTGCTCTTACAGATCCTCCGAGGACCAGAATGGAAGTTCCTCACATCACTCATCCCTGGTTTGTTCTTTAGGATCTCATTGCCTTTGTTTTATAGTGTTATTCAGCGTAAATGTCTGAGCTGCTGTCTAAATATTTTATTTGTGTGTATGATTAGTGATAATAGAACAGCAGTATTACTAGTAGTGGAACTAGTAAAACTAGTAGAATAACAGCATTAACAGCAGCATTCGACTTGTTTGATTATTGTTGATAGCAGCCATGTTATTACTGTTAGCACTGCTAGCTTTGTAATGTTTTTATTTTCAGTATTAATGTTTGCAGTGTTATCGTAGTTGTATTATTACACTTATATATTATTATTAATACTACATATTATTATAGTATTACATATTACATTATTACTATTCTTAACATGTTTTGTGTTCGTGTTGATATGTGAAGTATTTGTAAGAACTATTCTATTGTTAATTGTTATTGTTCAACTAATAACGTCAGCAGTGTTAGTGTCTGTAATAACATCAGCAGTGTTAGTGTCAGTTGTAATGTCAGTGGTGTTAGTGTCAGTAGTAATGTCAGTGGTGTTAGTGTCAGTAGTAATGTCAGTGGTGTTAGTGTCAGTAGTAATGTCAGTAGTGCTAGTGTAAGTAGTAACGCTGGCAGTGTTAGTGTCAGTAGTAATGTCAGCTGTGTTAGTGTCTGTAGTAACGCTAGCAGTGCCGTGTTAGTGTCTGTAGTAACGCTAGCAGTGTTAGTGTTAGTAGTAATGTCAGCCGTGTTAGTGTCTGCAGTAGCGCTAGCAGTGTTAGTGTCAGTAGTAACATCAGTAGTGTTAGTGTCTGTAGTAATGTCAGCCGTGTTAATGTCTGTAGCAACATCAGTGGTGTTGGTGTCAGTAGTAATGTCAGCAGTGTTAGTGTCAGTAGTAACATCAGTAGTGTTAGTGTCTGTAGTAATGTCAGCCATGTTAATGTCTGTAGCAACATCAGTGGTGTTGGTGCCAGTAGTAATGTCAGCAGTGTTAGTGTCAGTAGTAACATCAGCAGTGTTAGTGTCTAGTAACATCAGCAGTGTTAGTGTCAATAGTAACATCAGTAGTGTTAGTGTCAGTAGTAACATCAGTAGTGTTAGTGTCAGTAGTAACATCAGTAGTGTTAGTGTCTGTAGTAATGTCAGCCGTGTTAATGTCTGTAGCAACATCAGTGGTGTTGGTGTCAGTAGTAACATCAGTAGTGTTAGTGTCAGTAGTAACATCAGTAGTGTTAGTGTCAGTAGTAACATCAGTAGTGTTAGTGTCAGTAGTAACATCAGTAGTGTTAGTGTCTGTAGTAACATCAGTAGTGTTAGTGTCTGTAGTAACATCAGTAGTGTTAGTGTCTGTAGTAACATCAGTAGTGTTAGTGTCAGTAGTAACATCAGTAGTGTTAGTGTCTGTAGTAACATCAGTAGTGTTAGTGTCTGTAGTAACATCAGTAGTGTTAGTGTCAGTAGTAACATCAGTAGTGTTAGTGTCTGTAGTAACATCAGCAGTGTTAGTGTCTGTAGTAACATCAGCAGTGTTAGTGTCAATAGTAACATCAGTAGTGTTAGTGTCAGTAGTAACATCAGTAGTGTTAGTGTCTGTAGTAACATCAGTAGTGTTAGTGTCAGTAGTAACATCAGTAGTGTTAGTGTCTGTAGTAACGTCAGCAGTGTTAGTGTCAGTAGTAACATCAGTAGTGTTAGTGTCAGTTGTAACATCAGTAGTGTTAGTGTCTTTAGTAACATCAGTAGTGTTAGTGTCTGTAGTAACATCAGTAGTGTTAGTGTCAGTAGTAACATCAGTAGTGTTAGTGTCTGTAGTAACATCAGTATTGTTAGTGTCTGTAGTAACATCAGTAGTGTTAGTGTCTGTAGTAACATCAGTAGTGTTAGTGTCAGTAGTAACATCAGTAGTGTTAGTGTCTGTAGTAACATCAGTAGTGTTAGTGTCAGTAGTAACATCAGTAGTGTTAGTGTCTGTAGTAACATCAGTAGTGTTAGTGTCTGTAGTAACATCAGTAGTGTTAGTGTCTGTAGTAACATCAGTAGTGTTAGTGTCTGTAGTAACATCAGTAGTGTTAGTGTCAGTAGTAACATCAGTAGTGTTAGTGTCTGTAGTAACATCAGTAGTGTTAGTGTCTGTAGTAACATCAGTAGTGTTAGTGTCTGTAGTAACATCAGTAGTGTTAGTGTCTGTAGTAACATCAGTAGTGTTAGTGTCTGTAGTAACATCAGTAGTGTTAGTGTCAGTAGTAACATCAGTAGTGTTAGTGTCAGTTGTAACATCAGTAGTGTTAGTGTCTGTAGTAACATCAGTAGTGTTAGTGTCTGTAGTAACATCAGTAGTGTTAGTGTCTGTAGTAACATCAGTAGTGTTAGTGTCTGTAGTAACATCAGTAGTGTTAGTGTCTGTAGTAACATCAGCAGTGTTAGTGTCAGTAGTAACATCAGTAGTGTTAGTGTCTGTAGTAACATCAGTAGTGTTAGTGTCTGTAGTAACATCAGTAGTGTTAGTGTCTGTAGTAACATCAGTAGTGTTAGTGTCTGTAGTAACATCAGTAGTGTTAGTGTCTGTAGTAACATCAGTAGTGTTAGTGTCTGTAGTAATGTCAGCAGTGTTAGTGTGGAAAGGATTTCCACTTTCTCTCAGATCAGTCGGCTCTCTATATATTACAGTCCTGATAATTACATCCAATGATTTGTCTCCTTCTTGCTAAGTCATTTATCTTTAGTGTGTGTGTGTGTGTGTGTGTGTGTGTGTGTGTGTGTGTGTGTGTGTGTGTGTGTGTGTGTGTGTGTGTGTGTGTGTAGGTGTGTGTGTGTGTGTGTGTGTGTGTGTGTGTGTGTGTAGGTGTGTGTGTTTGGGATTGGTTTTTAATGAAAGATCAGAAGATAGAGAAATTGTGAAAGATTTAAGAGAATAGAAAGAGAATCAGAGCTCAGTGAGACAGATACAGACAGAAACATGCTGGATTCTGAATCATTGTATTATTGTGTATTATTGTGTATTATTGTGTATTACTGTGTATTGTTATAGTGTATTATTGTGTATTGTTATAGTGTATTATTGTGTATTATTGTGTATTGTTATAGTGTATTATTGTGTATTATTGTGTATTATTGAGGTTTTTTTCACCTTTTCTTATTTTGAAGTTGAATACAAAAATTTACGCCCGTAGAGAAATTTCTTTCTTTGTTTTTCAAAATATATACACATTTTTATAATAATAATAATAATAATAATAATAATAATAATAATAATAATAATAATATTAGTATATTATAATATACTATATTACTATACTATACTAATATTAGTATTATTATTATAGTCTCAATTTTTATTATTTATTTTAACTTTAGGTTTTTTACTATTATCACATTCAGCTGTTTTTGTGAGATTACTGAAGTTTCTTTAAAACAGAATCAGTGTATAAATTTGTAAAATTTGTCAGAAATCTGTTTATTGTTGTTTGTTTTTCAGTTATCAGATCACGTTGTGTATGCAGCCCTACTCATTGACGAGCTCTGACATAAAGTTAGTACGCTCTCCAGAGTGCTTGCCCTCAGCATGACCTCATTACATAACACAGTATTTATAGCAGCAGGTTTGTTCAGAAGCAGGAAGGAAACAGGTGCATTAATATCTTCTGTGCTGAATGTGTTAGAGAACAGAACAGAGCTCTCGCTGCTGCACATTTGTCTAATTTACATGTGACCTCTGATGCCGTGGCCCTCAGGGGGAACCTGCTGGAACACGAATGTGGCTTTTATTAGAAATACTACAGCTCAGAGTCGAGTCGCATCGAGTCGAGTCGCCCCTGCGCTTGCTATGTCCACACTGATGCATATAATAAAAGTAAATACTAAACATGTTTCCTTACCTACTTTCCAATCAAAACATTTTATTTTACTAAGAAAAACACAGTTAAATTGTTAAAATTTAAGGTTCTGCAGTGATTAAGAGTGACTACACACCCTGAGATGAGAAGCAGCAGGTTCAGGAAGGACAGAAACCCAGGCTGAGACCTGCGAGTCCCGGTGAAGGACAGAAAGTCTGATTCGATGTTTTTCTGCTCACTTTAAGAGCATTTTTGTTTTACGTTCCATTACACAGTTATTGTCTCGATGCCACTGTTATTTATGTACCTCCTGTACTTCCTGCGTTGAAGAACGACACAAGCGTGAGCTCCTTAGTGACCACACTGATTTTGAGCGATGATATTCAGCGTGACGTCGAGGTTCTTCAGCGTCTCCTGTGATTAATCTCACTGTCCTCCATGACAAATGACCCACTCGCTCTCCTGCAACCCATTTTAAAAAATAAACAGAGTTTCTTCTTCAGTGTTACTGATGTTACAGACACATGTTAAAGAAACACACAGATGCGGCGAAACTCAGACACACGTCTATCACGTGATGTTTTCAGCATCTGTTTCATTTGTTTACTTTAGATTTAAATCTTTATTTTAATGCTTTAATGCATAAATAAGTAAAAGTTGGTGCTGAACTATTCTCCTGCTAATTTTTACTGATTAATTTTTAAAACTCTGACAGGCCAAAATATGTTGGGTTTTTTTGTAAGGTGGCATTTAGTCTCTTGTTGGTTAAAAGAAAAATGTGCCAGAAGCCACCCGGAACACAACGATGTTAATAATAATCACACGACAATAAACAACGATTTCCACTCTGGGTTAAAGACGTCGACACTCTGCTCAGTGAAACGTAAAAATCTCATTCTGTGGTGTTTAAAAACGCAGACGTTTTTTTGGAGGAACTCTGTGTTCCTGCATCGACTACATCAATTACTGCAGCGGTACTGACCTATTACATTACACACACACACACACACACACACACACACACAGGAGAAGAAAGAAAATTGTTGAAGAAAAAAAGAGAAAAGAAGAAAAACAACAGCACAGTGTGGAGGAAAGAATAAAAAGCAAATAAAAAGTTAAAGGAAGGGAGAGAAAGACAGGACATGAGGAGAGAGACAGAGAGAGAGAGAGAGAGAGAGAGAGAGAGAGAGAGAGAGAGAGACAGATAGAGAGAGCGAGAGAGAGAGAGAGAGAGAGAGAGAGAGAGAGAGAGAGAGAGAGAGAGAGGATTGTTGAAATAGAATACAAGAGATGTGAATAAGAGAAAAGTGTATTTTAGTGAAGTACAGTGAGGAAAAAACCTCCACATTCATTTAACTCAGTTCTGTCCATCTTAATAATCCAGATGACATTCAGTACCAAGTCGTGATGGAACTGAGTACATCTGAGCTCTAAGGATCAGGGTTAGAACATCAGGATGCGTTGATCAGCAGATGAAGAACTGAGCTCAGGTCTTTTTAAAACATGTCACTTTGTGTGTGTGTGTGTGTGTGTGTGTGTGTGTGTGTGTGTGTGTGTGTGTGTGTGTGTGTGTGTGTGTGTGTGTGTGTGTGTGTGTGTGTGTGTGTGTGTGTGTGTGTGTGTGTGTGTGTGTGTGTGTGTGTGTGTGTGTGTGTGGTAGCTCAGTGGTTAAGGTGTTGGGCTACTGATCGGAAGGTCTTGGGTTCGAACCCCCAGTCCACCAAGCTGCCACTGCTGGGCCCCTGAGCAAAGCCCTTAACCCTCAGTTGCTCAGTTGTAAGTCACTCTGGATAAGGGTGTCTGCTAAATGCCGTGTGTGTGTGTGTGTGTGAGCGAGAGAGAGCTGCAGTGTGATATTAGAGATTAAATATCCTCAGTATCTCAGTATGGTGATTGCTCCACTGAGGTGGACCACAGTTTTATATCCTGCTACTGTTGTGTTCTGTTCACACTTAACCAGTGAAATGGACACACTGGGAAATCAAATCTGTTCATGGGGGCGGGGCTTATGCGTTCCAGTGAGTAGGTGATTGGACATAAATCAAACTTGTGCTGGATGAGTCATCACACACCTTTCTCTGTTCTCTTTAAAATTCTTAATTGTAAATTAAAAATGAAAGTTTTATCATTTTTTGTCCTTTTTAATACACTCTGATCTTCCATCAGAGAAAATGGTGCTCAGAGCAAACAAGAAGCTCTGAGCATTTTTAATGCATTAATTTCATTACAATCCAACTTCACAGCGCAGGAAAAAAGCGAGACGGAGGCAAAAATGTGATGTCATGGATAATTAATAAGCGAGCGCTTCATTTCTGCAGCACGGAGGAATGCTAGAATATTGAGATAGTCACGTTTCCCTGCATGAGGAAGCCTCATAATTAACCTCACAGTAAAAGTGTGTCAGGTTTCAGCCCACGAAACCCTTCTGCCATCTAGAGGTGTGAACATCTGAAACCGAAGGGCATCTCTGTGGGATGCAAATAAATTAGATTGTAGTTCAGTCGATTTTTTTGTTTGTTTCCTACACTTTAAATTCCTGTGGCCTTTCACATCACTGTAGGGTTCAGGTGCTGAATTTACCCAGAATGCATTAGCAAAATGACAAAAAATAGACATTAAGTTCTTTACATGGGGGGCACGGTGGCTTAGTGGTTAGCACGTTCGCCTCACACCTCCAGGGTCGGGGTTCGATTCCCGCCTCCACCTTGTGTGTGTGTGGAGTTTGCATGTTCTCCCCGTGCCTCGGGGGTTTCCTCCGGGTACTCCGGTTTCATCCCCCGGTCCAAAGACATGCATGGTAGGTTGATTGGCATCTCTGGAAAATTGTCCCTAGTGTGTGATTGCGTGAGTGAATGAGAGTGTGTGTGTGTGTGTGTGTGTGTGTGTGTGTGCCCTGTGATGGGTTGGCACTCCGTCCAGGGTGTATCCTGCCTTGATGCCCGATGACGCCTGAGATAGGCACAGGCTCCCCGTGACCCGAGGTAGTTCGGATAAGAGGTAGAAGATGAATGAATGAATGAATGAGTTCTTTACATTAAACTAGATTCACTGACCATTGTTCCTGAGAGCCAATCAGTGATCAGTACTGTTCCTGAGAGCCAATCAGTGATCAGTACTGTTCCTGAGAGCCAATCAGTGATCAGTACTGTTCCTGAGAGCCAATCAGTGATCAGTACTGTTCCTGAGAGCCAATCAGTGATCAGTACTGTTCCTGAGAGCCAATCAGTGATCAGTACTGTTCCTGAGAGCCAATCAGTGATCAGTACTGTTCCTGAGAGCCAATCAGTGATCAGTACTGTTCCTGAGAGCCAATCAGTGATCAGTACTGTTCCTGAGAGCCAATCAGTGATCAGTACTGTTCCTGAGAGCCGATCAGTACTGTTCCTGAGAGCCAATCAGTGATCAGTATTCCTGACAATTAACAATGACACAAACACAACATGGAGCATCACCAAATGTTTAGAAAAACAGCTCTGTTTCTAAGTAACTAAGAAATATTGCCATTTGTTTAGCTAATAACTCACTTGGTAATAACTGATGCTAATGATTTAGCTGTAAATCTACAGTGGCTGGCATCAGCATTTACCTTATTCTTCTAATATGCAGTCATTATAGACAAACAGAACCAGAACATCAGAATTCATAAGAACATTAATCTGTTAAAATCACTGAGAAATATCTCTGAACAGCTGCTGCTGCAATCACAGTTAGCATAAACCGCTAACCGTTAAATGTAATGGTTTAAAAACTTAGCATATGCTCGACCATGTTAGAGTGTTAATCAACACAAACGTCTCCTGTCTCTCTCTAAATACGGTGATCTCTCGCCGCTGTGAGTCTGCAGAAGTGAGAATTTATCAACCAAAAACATGACAAAATATCCTTCTTAGTTTAAATCTCTCCATGGGGAAGCGCAGAGCTCCAGACCCCGGCTGTGTCGCAGCGACGGGCCTGTCACAAACTGTCCCGCTTTAATTGCGTGAGCTCAGAATATAATTATATAATTTACATCACAGGAGGCCTTTTTTATCATGAATGTTGGCTTGGGAAAATAAATGTAATTATAGATAATGCTGATGTAATTAGGTGCTGCTGTAATGAGCCACTTTTAATCCGACCCGTGTGTTGATTGTGGGAATTTAGACCGATGTGTGAACGTGTGAGAATTACACCATTATCTTCTCTAAGACTCCATTAAACACATCCATGACGAGGAAAGCCTGCAGAGAGAGTAAGACAATAAGCAGAAGGTGAAAGTAACTTCTCTGTAGGACACACAGGAGCCAAGAGGATGAAGAACAACTCAGAATCCCAGACGTCTGACCTTGCTGTGACCTTCACCCTGTTTGGAGAGATGAGAACTCTGAAGAAATCCTACAGACAGATTCATCCACACGGAATGAACAGAGAACCTCACACACACACACACACACACACACACAAACACACACACACACAAACGCACACACACACAAACACACACACACACACACACACACACACATACACACAAACACACACACACAAACACACACACACACACAAACACACACACACACACACAAACACACATACACACACACACAAATGCACACACACACATACACACACAAACACACACAAACACGCACACACACATACACACACACACACACACACACACAAACACACACGCACGCACACACACAAACACACACAAACACACACACACGCACACACACACACGCACGCACACGCACACAAACACACATCTAAAGCTATTGTGTTTTGTATTTTCTTTTTTCTTAAATTATTATTCAACTTTTTAAAATTATGATTCAAACTTCGGAAAATAAATCCTGTAAAATAGATTCACTAACTTTCCTTTTTATTTGATTATTTATTAATTGGTCTATGCTTGGCTTCTTTTGGATCGACTTAACATTTCTTTATTAATAGAATATTCATTCATTTAATCATTTATTTATATTCTAATCATCAAAAGAAATGGAAGAAAATAAACTCCACCAAAACATTTATTTATTTATTACTTATATTTTTATACATATTTATATATAATGTAAATGGCATCTAATGTTAAAAAGTATGAATACGTGAATATGAATTAATGTTTAAAATATTAAAATTAAATAAAGTATTAAAATATTAAATGTATCTCTGGAAAATTGTCCGTAGTGTGTGAGTGTGTGAGTGAATGAGAGTGTGTGTGTGTGTGTGTGTGCCCTGTGATGGGTTGGCACTCTGTCCAGGGTGTATCCTGCCTTGATGCCCGATGACGCCTGAGATAGGCACAGGCTCCCCGTGACCCGAGGTAGTTCGGATAAGCGGTAGAAGATGAATGAATGAATATTAAATGTATTTTAAAAAACAGCTTAAATTGAGCTGTAATTATGTGCCAATGATCAGTTCATCTCGATGTACCACGATATTCAGCACAATAATGTTAACATGATTCTTTTTGTGTTTGTTTGTTTGTTGGTTTTTTAATTCTGCCTCCACTAGAAATGAACCGTGACTGTTTTTTTTCATCAAGAATAATTTGCTCAATTATTGATGGAGAAGATGTGGGCTTTAATGGAGATGTGTGTGTGTGTGTGTGTGTGTGTGTGTGTGTGCAGAGAGCTTCATTCTGCAGGCACATTTTCATTTTTCACCCGACTTCCACCATTAAACCCATAAAATCATTCAAAATTAATCAATTACCTTTTCATCAGTGTTTAATAAGAACACCTTTGTTTTTATCTCAACTTCTCTATAAACAACTGCCACACACACACACACACACACGCACGCACGCACACACGAACACGCACACACGCACGCACACACACACACACACACACACACACACACACACACACACACACACACACATCTAAAGCAAAAACTGGCAGAAAATGTTTCATTTCAGCTAAAAGGTTTCCTCACTTAAAAACAGCTCACGTTGTTCTCAGGAAGCTTTTTACAAAAGTTAAACTTTAAAGTAAAAAATCTAACACAAAACTTTGTCTCTCAAATCAGCAGCAGCAACATAACACAACATTATGCAACATTACACAACATTACACATAACACAACATTATATAACATTACACATAACACATTACACAACATTACACATTACACAAGGTTACACAACATTGCTCTATATCACACAACATTACACAACATCACACAATGTTATGCAACATAACACAACATTACACATCACACAATGTTACGCAACATAACACAACATTATACAACATTACACATCACACAATGTTACACAACATTACACAGTGTTACGCAACATAACACAACATTACACATCGCACAACGTTACACAACATAACACAACATTACACAACGTTACACATCACACAATGTTACACAACATTACACAACATAACACAACATTACACAACATTACACAACGTTACACATTACACAACATTACACAACATTACTCATCACACAATGTTACACAACATAACACATTACACAACGTTACACAATACTCAGTGTTACACAACATCACACAACGTTTACACATCACACAACGTTACACAACATGACATTAAACTACATGACATTACAATGAACGACCTGAATAATGTGACATTGTGTGAACCGCAGCGACCCCTGGTGGTGGATTATAACAGGACATTATCGAATCGGAGAGATCCCTTGTTTGTTTGTTTGTTTGTTTGTTTGTTGTAGCGCTTCAGCACCGACAGGAAGTGTTCAGATGTTGCACGTCTCCAGCTGAACAGAAGGCTAATAACATCAGATAAAATTGTCATTAAATATTATAATTATAATGAACATTGTTAAAGAAATAAACTAAACCCTTTTTAATTTATTTTTAATTCATTATATACCACAGAGCTGCTGCTGAGTTCTGGACTGTGATTGGTCAGAAAGTGTTGATTAATTGTCTATAACAGCTACAGATAAACATTTTTAAGTTCCCTAATGTATAAAGATGTTTATGTAACATGGGGAAGGTGACCCCAGTGTCCCAGTGAAGGTTCTGTTTGTGTGTGTGTGTGTGTGTGTGTGTGTGTGTGTGTGTGTGTGTGTGTGTGTGTGGTGACAGACAGATAACACACTGAAGGACCTTCATCTCCACTGGAGGTAGAAGAGTGTCATCACTGAATCTGTGCACTGACACAGTCCTTGTGTGAAGATGTGACGCTGTTACTGATGATGTCTAACATGACCCTGACTGGAACAACAAGTGCTGTAACATGCTCAAACAGTCACACACACACACGCACACACACACACACACACACACACACACACACACATTTCTCTATTTAGTCTATAAGGCTGAACTTGTGTCACACTCGGCTCCGTGTCTGTGTCTGAAAGGTGCCTTTCACCATCCGAATGAATTTCACGTCTCAGTGCTGCATTGCTGCGGTTCTGAAACACAGTGGACCGTTGCTAGGAAACACGTGGCTTTCACACACACACACACATACACACACACACTTTTCAAAAGGCCATATTTCGGATCCTATCCTGACTTTATGATGCTAAATATCATGGGACATCCACAGGGATTTTCTACACCAGCATTTTTTACACTTTTATTGTCTTTTATTATTACATTATTGTTATATTTTATGTTCAGACAATTCAAACAACCTTATTATTACTATTCCATATCCTTGTTTCTTTTTATGTTTCCTGTGAGACACATGCTCGTATGTCATCAGCGTACAGTGTAAAGCTTTATTTTATTTTATTTTATTTTATTTTATGGACTTTTTTAATATCAGAGAATGAAATATCAATATGACTTTATTCGTGAATAAATGCAGCTTCACAAAAGTAAAATCATGTTAAAATATTTATCTAATATAAATTGTCATGGAAAGAAAGATAAATAAACTTAAAATATCTCTTAAAATGTATGAAAAGCAATTTAAGAATCACCATGAATCAGTAAATCGGTGAGATTAAGATGAAATAGGATTAAAAATAAGTGAAGATAAAAAGACAGTGAAGAACTTAGTGACGTTCCGCACATAGTGACGTGATCACACACATAGCTAACTAACTGCTAACTAATTGCTAATGAATTGCTAACTAATTGGCAACTAAAGCTCACTAGCAAGCTGTAAGTCTTGTGCCAGTCTGCATGGAGTAAACAAACACTGGGCAAAACACGCAGATGGTCGTGTCGTCCTTAATAAAGGTTTTATTCATGCTAAATAATCTTAGCACTAAACAACACAGCAAAAGCTCTCTCTTTCTCTCTCTCTCTCTCTCTCTCTCTCTCTCTCTCTCTCTCTTTGTGTCACACACACACACACACACACACACACACACACACACACATATCCGTCATAGCTCTGTGACTGCTTAAGAGTCTCTTCTGTGTTTAAGATTCAGAGCAGGTACGAACTCCAGCTGAGCTCAAACACTGCTGCCAACAAAACAGCCAGAAATGAGCGTTTTCCCAGAATTTATATCTCAAGACAAAACCTTCATCAGATTCACCGCCGTCTCAGAATAAAAACAACTGCTCTAAACCTGCTCTGTGTTCACACTCTAACATTTACATCTGTTTATTCACATAATCGCTCAGCTGTATAAAGCCTAATTAGCTAGTAATAGATGCTAGGCTATTCTTGTGAATGACGAACTAGATTCGCTTTTATTTATCTTTTGGCAAAAGAGTCTTAGCTTTTTTATTCTTTTTGGGTTTTTTTTAAACAGACATTATACAAATTCACCCCTGTTGCTAAGGGGTTGTTATGAAGAACACTAAATTACTCCAAAAGATGTCTCAGGTGCCTCTGTGGTATTCCTGGTGATTACAAGGGTGTCGTTAGTCTATATAAGTCATATCAGGTCATTTCTAGGTTGTTGGGTGGTTGCCATGGTGCTACAAGTAGTTGCTATGGTGTTGCTCATTCACTCCCTCCCTCTCTCATTCACTCCCTCTCTCATTCACTCATTCACTCCCTCCCTTTCTCATTCACTCCCTCTCTCATTCACTCATTCACTCCCTCCCTCTCTCATTCACTCCCTCTCTCATTCACTCATTCACTCCCTCCCTCTCTCATTCACTCCCTCTCTCATTCACTCATTCACTCCCACCCTCTCTCATTCACTCCCACCCTCTCTCATTCACTCCCTCCCTCTCTCATTCACTCCCTCTCTCATTCATTCATTCACTCCCTCCCTCACTCATTCACTCCCTCTCTCATTCACTCATTCACTCCCACCCTCTCTCATTCACTCCCACCCTCTCTCATTCACTCCTTCCCTCACTTATTCACTCCCTCTCTCATTCACTCCTTCCCTCTCTCATTCACTACCTCCCTCTCTCAGTCACTCCCTCTCTGTCACTC
>NC_083476.1:647500-655000 GCF_030014155.1 Tachysurus vachellii
TAGACCGACGTGGACTCTGACACACACACACACACACACACACACACACACACACTCACTGTGGGCTTTTTCCCGTCCCGACGCTAACATGCCGCGCCGCTCAGTGCAGGACGTCACAGTACAGGACGTCCAAAAGAGAAGAAATCCCAACAAACATTATGTAAGTGTGTGTGAGTGTGTGTAAGTGTGTGTGTGTGCTGTTTTCTCTGTGTTTTCTCTGTGTATTGTGTGTTTGTGAGCTGTAAAGTGAACAAAGAGCAGTGAACAGATCCCTCACACGGATCACATTACACACCTTTACTGTGGGACGCGTTCACTGGCGCCCCGAGTCTCAGTCTCATGTGTTTAACAGTCTGTACACACTTTATTTATTTATTTGTCATGTGTCTTAACATTCTGGTGTTATAGCTGTAAGTGTTTACTGTAATAGTGTTTAGTTTAGAGTCCTACTGATAGGTTACTGAGGATTTCTCCTTATTACAGCAAATCAGCACTTAAAGGGTTAAAACAGTCTTCTTATTATTATTATTATTATTATTATTATTATTATTATCACACTGGGGTTTAATAATTTGCCAAAAAAACACTAGACTTAGGGTAAAAAAACATGATGATGATGATGATGATGAAGGTCTCACTGCTCATGCTAATGCTAACATGTTAATAAACTCTACAGTTTAACACTAAACACATTTCTACCTTTTTACAGCACTGAATAAACTCGAACTAGGAATGAAGCGTGTGGTTAATATAAAGTTCTCCTGTTTACTGAAGCTCAGCTTTTAGTCTGTTAAACCACTGGAACAGTTTTAAAGTCTTAACTTCATGTCTCTGTCTGTCTGTCTGTCTGTATGACTGTCTGTCTGTCTGTCTGTATGACTGTCTGTCTGTCTGTATGACTGTCTGTCTGTCTGTATGACTGTCTGTCTGTATGACTGTCTGTCTGTCTGTCTGTCTGTATGACTGTCTTTCCCTCCGTCTGTCTGTCTGTCTGTCTGTATGACTGTCTGTCTGTCTGTCTGTCTGTCTGTCTGTATGACTGTCTGTCTGTCTGTCTGTCTGTATGACTGTCTTTCCCTCCGTCTGTCTGTCTGTATGACTGTCTGTCTGTCTGTCTGTCTGTATGACTGCCTGTCTTTCTGTTCCTCTGACTGTCTGTCTGTCTGTATGACTGTCTTTCCCTCCGTCTGTCTGTCTGTCTGTCTGTCTGTATGACTGTATATTGTTATTAGTATTAGTCTCTCTGTCTCTCTCTTTTCTTCTTTCTCTGGTTGTATCTGTCTCTCTGTCTCAATCTGTCCATATCCTTCTTTCATCTCATCTCTCTCTCCCCATGTTTCATCCCTCCATCCAAAAAAAGAAAACACACACACACACACACACACACACACACACACACACTGTCAGTTTGCAGAGAATGTAAAGTTCTCATCATAGTACACACACAAACCCGGATGTTCATCACCACAGCAGCCTACAAATATCTCAGAAATGTGAGTCTCTCTCACCCGCACACACACACACACACACACACACACACACACACACGCACACACACACACACACACGCACACACACACACTGTAATGGACGTCATGCTTTAAACATCTTAAGAACTGGGTTCACCTCCTACAGTTTCAGAAACACTTTATTTTCTGTCTACTGCTGTTTATCTATCTGTCCGTCTGTCCTTCTGTCTCTGCATTCCTCTAGCTGTCTCTGTCCGGCTCTGTTTGTTTATACGTATGACTTTTTACATTTATCTATCTTTCTGTCTCTGTCTTTTTCCCATGTTTATATATTTATCTGTATTTTCCTCTTTGTTTTTCTGTTCATCTGTTTCGGTTTGTCTGTCTGTCCGTCTCTATCTGTGTCTGTCTGTCTCTATCTGTGTCTGTCTGTCTCTATCTGTGTGAGACGGTGTAAAGTCACGTGTTTGTGTCGTGATTAAAAACAGGCGTAAAACTAGAACAAAATTTTCAGTGAAGTTTCAGATTTCACACAAACCCAACATTCTCACATCATATGTAATGAAGGTCCTTTGAGAAATGAGGAGTCACTGATATCATCCTGTAGATGATGAAGTTCCTCTAACAGCACGTCCCCAAGTGCGTTATTCCTCTCACACCACAGCGGTTTACCAACTAGTACAGTTTATATTTATTAAAACAGACACATCAGACTGAAACTCATTCGTTCCTGCTTTCAAATAACAGAATGAACTCGTGAAAGAAGTGAATGAATGTACGAGCCATTGAATAAACAGAGAGAAAACAAAAGAAGCGAAGGAGCGATTGAATGGACGGTTTGGTGACTGAACAGATGAACGAGTGACTCGTCTTTTCAGCTGTGAACCTGTGTGTTTTTCTGTATTCTTTTAAATCACTGTAGGTTTACATCATCAAGGTGTCGTGGTCTGATGGCAGCACTGAGCTCATCTTCAGGCGCTACAGCAAGTTCTTCGATCTGCAGGTGATTATTAACCCGTCTGTCGACACAGTCAACGGTTTCCCACAATTCCCTTTGTGCTTCTGGTGTTGGAACGGTTTAAGGTTAATGTTTTAGAGAAGTGTTTTTTAACTCTTTCATGTCTTTACATCATCTCACATGAGAAGAGGTTTATCCAAACGTTGTAGAACATTTTATAAAGAGCGTTTTGTTCCTCAGACCCAGGTCTATTCTAACATCTTAGAAAGTATCTTGTTTATCTCACTATTCTAACCCAAGAAACTCTACACACTCACTACAGGTATGGTTCTACTCAGGTGAGCTCTAGTCGTAGAGCCTTTACACAACACAACCTTATACACATGTGTACGATGACTCTGGTCGTTGGTTTGTAGCCTGTAGACACAGTCTGAGCGTCTAGAAATGGAAAAATTCCATTATCCAAGAGCTGAATGTCATCTTTGGACCGAACCATTAAGGATGTGATGGGGGGAGTCTCCTGGTGAGGATTTGCATAAACTCCGCCCACTGCCTACACTCTGTAAAGGTCACTCTGTCGCTGCGGTCACACAGTGACATTATTTACTGCAGATCGACTCCCCGACTCACCACTACATTGTTGTTGAACACAAACACAATAACAGAGATGGATGTAAGAGTCCGGGCAGCTCGCCGCTTCCACCAATCACATCTTCTCCTGGTTTCATCTTTATGTCCCACCAGGAAAACATCTCTCACATCAGGTTTGGGGAACGTGGATTCCACATAAATGCTTATTTCAGATGGTGGACATTTTCTAGTGCACATGGAAAAGCTATCTCTCTCTCTCACACACACGCACACACGCACACACACACACACACACACACACACACACACACACACACACACACACACACAGTCTCTCTCTTTCTCTCTCTCTCTCTCTCTCTCTCTCTCACACACACACACACTCCCACACACACAGTCTTTCTCTCTCTCTCTCTCACACACACAGTCTCTCTCTCTGTCTCTCTCTCTCACACACACACACACTCCCACACACACACAGTCTTTCTCTCTCTCTCTCTCTCTCTCTCTCTCTTTCTTTCTCTTTCTTTCTCTCTCTCACACACACACACACACACACACACACACACACACAGTCTCTCACACACACACACGCACACACAGTCTTTCTCTCTCTCTCTCTCTCTCTCACACACACATGCACACACAGTCTCTCTCTCTCACTAACACACACGTGCACGCACGCACACGCATACAGACACACAGTCTCTCTCTCTCTCATTCAAACACACACACAGTCTTTCTCTCTCTCTCACTCACACACACACACACGCTCGCGCTTGCACGCACACACAGTCTATCTCTCTCATTCACACACACACACACTGTCTCTCTCTCTCTCTCATTCACACACACACACACTGTCTCTCTTTATCTCTCTCTCTCATTCACACACACACACACACACACTTCCTGATGTGTAATAAATGTACACATGGAAATGCTCAGAGTTCAGATCAGACAATTCTGATCTCATCTGATTACATTTAGTTTTTAATAAACAACAGATTAGAGCAGACACATGAGAAAAGTGTTGTCATGGTAATAACACTAAGTTTCCTTGGGGAGTGTTAAAAAAAGTGGAGAATCCTGGAACGGTTTGTTTTTAGTTATTCAGTTGTTGGACTCTTGGCTTTAGACGTACGTAGTTCAGTAATGACTGATATTTTATTACATTCTTTAATGATTTTTTATGGCAGAAGTTTTCAGGTGGAAACGACAGGATGGAATTTGATTCTGAATAAAATAATAATTTAAAAAAATCATAAATTACAATAAACGTCACTTTCGTGTCTTTTGTTTCTAGTAAAAATCTTTATGCCATTTTTTTTAATGAATTATTATTTTATCCTTAAGCTAATAATTATTAAAGACCAGTTTATTGGTTTAATTTTTGATGTTATTATTGCAGAAAGTTTAATAAAGAAATAAAACAGATATTAAAGTAAGATGTTTAACATTTTTAAAGGAGTCTCCAGTGTCAGGCTCCAGCTCTGGTTTGCTTCTGCTCTTGTATCCGAGCTCCGTCTGGACTCGTGTCCACGTTGCTGAACCCCGCAGGGGGAAACATGTGTGAACGTGTTTTAGAGGAGTTTCCTGTCTCTCTGCTATGTGCTGATTCAGCACGATGTAACCCAAAGGGCTGAGCTGAGGAGGTTTAAAAGAGAAATCATAGCAGACGTTGGAGACACAATCTGAGCAAAATCTCCCTGAAGACCTTCTGGAGCTGCTCAGGTCCAAAGCCATAAAGCAGAGAGCAGGAGGAGGGCAGGGGGGCACGAGCACAGGGTGGGGTGGGGTAGGTGTTTCAGAGGAGAGGTCATGACCCCGTCATTTATCATCTCCAGGGAGAGCACAAGGAGAACATCATGAAGACATTTCTGTGTCTTTGGTTTAAACTAATGTTGAACCTCGATACAGATCATTAAAGCATTTGTAGATGTTCTGTTGGAGGAAAAGAACTTGATTCGGTCACTTTGAAGAAAAGCACCTGGTGAATGAATAAATAAACATCAATGGAATAAATTTGGATTCAGCAGAAAGTTGGTGAAGGTGTGAACCGAAATCTGCAGAATATGGTGCTTTTACAGCTGTAATCAAATCCAGATGTGTTGAGGTTTTTCCTGCATGATGCAAAATGATGATGCAGCATTTCCTGTTTAGCGCCATGGCACCGCGGCTCGGTGAGGATCACGAGGATGAGTTCACACTGCTTTACTGAAAACACTGTTACTGTTGAAATCACGCAGTGTGTGTGTGTGTCTGTGTGTGTGTGTGTCTGTGTGTGTGTGTGTCTGTGTGTGTGTGTGTGTGTGTCTGTGTGTGTGTGTGTCTGTGTGTGTGTGTCTGTGTGTCTGTGTGTCTGTGTGTGTCTGTGTGAGTGTGTGTGTCTGTGTGAGTGTGTGTGTCTGTGTGAGTGTGTGTGTCTGTGTGAGTGTGTGTGTGTCTGTGTGAGTGAGTCTGTGTGTGTCTGTGTGTGTGTGTGTCTGTCTGTGAGTGTGTGTGTGTGTCTGTGTGTGTGTCTGTGTGAGTGTGTGTGTGTCTGTGTGAGTGTGTGTGTGTCTGTGTGTGTCTGTGTGTGTCTGTGTGTGAGTGTGTGTGTGTGTGTGAGAGTTCTAGTCCACTTAGTGACTCAGGGCATGAGGTTTCTGTGATGTCACCAGCATCAACATGTTGCTCCACTTTAACATCTCTAATGTTCAGTTCATTAAGATTTCTTTCCTGACTTTAGGCTCCTTTATCATTCATTTCTAAGAATTTTGTCGATTCTTAGTAGGAACAATAAGGAGCCTTGAAGCTGGAGCTCTGAGGAGAACCTCCGGGTTTCACAGAGTCACTACAGCACAAAGAGATGGAAGGAGTTTAGAGTTTAGTTCCTGTAGAATTTATTAAACTCTAATCTCTGTTTTCAGATGGAGCTTCTGGATAAGTTCCCTGTGGAAGGAGGACAGAAGGATCCCAAGCGCAGGATTATCCCCTTTCTGCCAGGTACAGAAGCTTTATTATACACGAGGACTGATGGTGACATCGGCCTTATTTCTCTCGGCCCTTCGTTCTGTCTGTAAACATAACAACTTTCTGTAGAATAAAATGAAAGTGTTTACAAAAATGATTTCCAGACAGTGTGGGGGTCACATCCTCATTTCATTTCCTTACACCATGTTTTATATGTCTATATTTATCATATGAAGTCAGACCTTGTGTCACTTCCTTTCTGCAGACATAACAAACCCTTCTGTAATGTGATTCTCCACCTGGTTTGTTCACTGAGTTTACATCATTTATAGGAATCGGGATTATTATTATTATTATTATTATTATTATTATTATTATTATTTATTTTTATTTTAAAATCATTATTATTATATTATCATATTATAGAAGTGTTAATACTAAACATCTCACTGACTATCAGACGACATCTACAGCACAACACACTGAGAAGGGGGGATGGACATCTGGAAGTGGTTTGAGGAACACACACACACACACACACACACACACACACAGGGTCACTGCTCTTGGCTGTGTTTGTCTATCAGACTTGTATAGACAGTCCTACAGTCTACAAGCGCGCGCACACCCACACACACACACACACACACACACACACACACACACACACCCCACCCCAACGTGTTGATTCATTTCCTATGAAAAATTAGCTGCTGCACATCATTTATAGTCGTGTGCTTGTAATACGTTATTGTTGCTCTAATAACAGCTCATTCACTGTATGTAACTAAAACATATTATAATTTGTGTATCACATACGGAAGGAGTCTCCTGTGTGTGTGTGTGTGTGATGTGTGTGTGTGATGTGTGTGTGTGATGTGTGTGTGTGATGTGTGTGTGTGATGTGTGTGTGTGATGTGTGTGAATGAGTCTCCAGTGTGTGTGTGTGATGTGTATGAAGGAGTCTCCAGTGTGTGTGTGATGTGTGTGTGTGTGTGTGTGATGTGTGTGTATGAAGGAGTCTCCAGTGTGTGTGTGTGTGTGTGTGTGTGTGTGTGTGATGTGTGTATGAAGGAGTCTCCTGTGTGTGTGTGTATGATGTGTGTGTATGAAGGAGTCTCCAGTGTGTGTGTGTGATGTGTGTGTATGGAGTCTCCAGTGTGTGTGTGTGTGTGATGTGTGTGTATGAAGGAGTCTCCAGTGTGTGTGTGTGTGTGTGATGTGTGTGTGTGATGTGTGTGAATGAGTCTCCAGTGTGTGTGTGTGATGTGTATGAAGGAGTCTCCAGTGTGTGTGTGATGTGTGTGTGTGTGTGTGTGATGTGTGTGTATGAAGGAGTCTCCAGTGTGTGTGTGTGTGTGTGTGTGTGTGTGTGTGTGATGTGTGTATGAAGGAGTCTCCTGTGTGTGTGTGTATGATGTGTGTGTATGAAGGAGTCTCCAGTGTGTGTGTGTGATGTGTGTGTATGGAGTCTCCAGTGTGTGTGTGTGTGTGATGTGTGTGTATGAAGGAGTCTCCAGTGTGTGT